>NC_051136.1:4665402-4686733 GCF_014839805.1 Manduca sexta
AAAAAGATGTCGCTTGCGTCAATTAGCCTTTCACCCGCTTCACATTATTTGTATAAGTTATAAGTAGCATGATATATTAATAAAAAACATATTTAACAGGTACAAAATTTTATTAAAATTGCTCACAGTCTGACGATTTATTACTTTTTACAGTGTTGATGTTTGATTAAGATTTACACTTGAATTAAATTATTGACTAATTTGTATGTACACTTAAAATATTTTAATAAAGTAAATGCCAACTGTACATAAAGTAATAACTTTTAAAATATATTGACAATATCTAAAGAATATATTTTTATGCTAGTCAGGATAACAGCGCGTTCCAGGTAGAACTTCCCCTCAAATGTTCTCGATGGGAACGCTTATAATTCATCCGCTAATTATGATCGATTTGTCATTACATCTAACACAAAACAATTATTTACTCTAACAATTCCTCGTGAACTTCAGTAAAGGGGACGATTCTTTCATTAAAGTCATTTTAAGCTCACCAGAGGGTGTAGCTAAGATGACTGTACAATCGTTAACGCTAATAGAAAACAGAAACAATGTATAGACATATCCTATCGATAAGTCTATCGTATATGTCATTCTCATACATAATTTTAGTGTTAACGATTGCGCAGGCATCTTTGCATGCGCCTCATAAACCGATACAACAGATTTCGGGTCAATGTTATGTTTATATTCCAAATATAGGCGGCCACAGATTAACAAATAAGTGAAGTGTGCAATTTATCTACAACATCGTGTCGCCGCTCTAGTGGCAAAAATCAGATGCCTCCTTTACGTTATGCACCCACATTACACATATTTTAAATTTGTAACAAAGATATGTTTATTTTCGTTTATTTATATACTTTAGAAGTAAAAGATAATACGAAACATAAACAAACCTGTCATGTTGTATCTGTTATAGACCAGTAACATACGAACAGTTTTAAGTATATTATTTTGCAAGCGAAACTTGACAAACAGACAATCCACATAGTTGTATATGCAATCTATTAACATTGGAAAACATTTTGAAGTTTTTTATATTTGTTTTTATTGGCGGTTGGAAAGGTAATTGATGTAAGCGACATTTTATTTCGAAAAAAAAAAACTAGATTAAAAAAATAGAAAAAATTGCTGATTTTAAATATGTATGAAACTTAGTGTCGCTTAGAAATGTCGCCTAAAACAATTAGCCTTTCAACCGTCGATATTATTTTTAATAACTTTAAACTGACTGCAAATTTGGCCTTTATGTTAGGTGTTTCAACCTTAAATGATATCGGTAAGGCCGCGCGCAGTTCTTAGCCAATGGTGTTATTGCTCGACCGATTGCATTAATTTTAGGAATCATACTTTTACATGCGCCATCCCTTACAATTGTTACTACGCTATTAATTTTATAAACATATTTTTTACATAAATATTATTTACAATTAACACTAGCTTAAACTACACTCTGTACAGTCAATATATAGATTTTTCCTTAAAATTATCGAGGCACAAACAGTTACATAGCACCATAGTGAAATGAGTCCAGGCAACAAAGTTGGCCGTGTGGGACGTGTGGCGGGCGTCACTACACATAATTCAGCATGTATATCGTATATAATTTTGATGTGGCATTTTTCACAGTATTTCTACTGGGTATGTTTGGATACTCTTAACGCCCCGCGATCCGTTACTTTGGTTCAACTTTGCCCTCAGACTAAGCTGTTTCTTATCTGCAGGATTCATGTAGATAATGATTAAGTAGATTTACTAATAACGTCATAAAGGCAATTAGTTATAGACTATCAAATAGTTCTAATACCTTCCAGTGGCGAAGGGTGAAGTTTTTCGAAAGGGAACCCAACACAGCATAGACTTACTCATATGCATGAATGCAGTCTGCAAATCGTTCTAATGATAATTATCTAATGATATATTCCACATAATCCTACATAAACGGAAACCAGCAGGAATCGGGTAATATGGACCCTTCCCTACTGATACCTTCTATAACTTGATCGAATGTTATACGGCAACCAAGCCGTAATATCACGCTCGTATTCAACTTGGCGTATTTGAATAATTAGGCCAATATCGACTTAGTTCTCCATCTACGCAGTCTATATTACATTGCCGTAAGGCACGAATATTTAGACAAATACGTCAAGCGAACTGCAATGGATACATTCAGAACTGATAATATTATCAATACAAAATTTCCAAACAGATTAATAAAAGCTCGTAAATAAAGTCGACTGTTTTAGCGATGCACGTGTTCCGATTGAAAGTTATCGAATATTCTACAAAATGAAATTCGAGAATGCCGGTGTGGAGTGTATGTTGTTGTGGCTTTCACATGATTCATTGCCGGAGCTACGCCCGCTAGCGTGCAGTGACGCTAAGTAATATGATGGTAAGCTTGCAAATTCGATTTGTGCAAAAGCTTTTTGAGGCTTCTTTAAGTTTTATAACTTTATGAGAATTATTTTGAAAAATGTCAATTTACTAACTTCTTTTGGAATTTTTAACTTTTAGAATTCGATAGTACTGGAAAGAATTTAAAGCTGTCTCATTTGCTCATAAACCCTTTGAGACATTTTTAGTTTTATAATCCGGATGCCACATAAAAGACTTGAAACATAAATAAATGTAAATTAAAGCTGCCAAAGCCGATTAAGAAAAATGACACTTCTTGAGTTTTTTTTATCCGGACGGCACACGATAAATAACGAACCATAATATCGATGATTTTAAAGTTACTTGACTGAAACTATATTTAAAAAACGCAGAATAATGTGCTAATTTCAAACATGTATAAACTTAATGTCCAAAAAAGAGCTCAAGTCACTTAACTTTATAACCGTCGAATTATGTTAAATAAAGCTACCACAATGCTTTGTGTATCATGACCTAACTAAATATTTACTCTCTGTAATAACTTATAATGCGAGTACACATTAGGAATTTTCAACGCCGTATTTAAAGTCTGTTCGAAACAAGCTTAAAAGGAATACATGGTTTTTATAATGCGCCAACCAAAAAGCTTTTAAGAACAACCCAATAATGCATCAGAAAGTGATTACAAAATGGTGTTATATCAAGCAATATGAAATTATGTTTCCGATAGAATTTTTTAGACAAATAAAAATTAACAAATAGCGATATAAAAAAAACTGCGCATGTTAATAATACCTTTTGATAACGACATAGTATTAGCTGTGCACATGTGTGTCAGTAGAGCGCGGGCGCGGGCGAGGGCGGCGGCGCACGCGCCGGCGGCTCGGGCTCCGACTCGCACGCGTCCGTGGATGCCGGCGTGGGCGGCGGCGGCCGGTTCATGGCGCGGTAGGTGGCGGTAGTGGTGCCGCCGCGGCGTGTTCCCGCCGCCGCTCGCCGTCGCCGGGCTCGGCGGGGGGTTCGCCGTGGGCCGCGGGTAGCGCGACACCGGACTCGACGATGATCTGAATATTACAATATCGACAATTATTTTAACAGTAGGCAGTAACAGTGAAGGTATGTAGACTATATAGAGGTGAGTACTGACTGCGTGGGAGTTGGCGTCGAGCGGCGTGGTGCGCGGTAGGGCGGGTTGCGCGGTGGTGTGCGCGGGCGGCGCGTGCTTGGTGCGACAGAGCGGCAGCGCGTGCGCGCTCGTGCGGCACGGGCCGGCCGCGCCGCCGCCAGCGCCGCAGCGCCGCGCCCGCGCCGCCCGCCGCGCCGAGCCCCACCGCCACCAGCCCGCACACCACGAACGCGCTCCAGCCGCGACTGCCGCGACTGGTTTGCGAGTGCACACACGTCGTGTTACTGTACCATATTACGTTTGTATTAACATTAATAAGGCATTATGTTGTGTGTTGTATCGAACCTGATCCTTGTGCGTGTACCCGCAGGCTGCGGGCGCTTCGTCAGAGCCGTCGTCACAGTGCTGCCGGCCGTCGCACAGCAGACGTGCCGCCAGACATAGACGGTCGTCACATCTGAACACGACAACATTATAATGAAAAAATCCGATTTAAAAGTATAATCAATTTGAACTTAGGAAGTGAATAGCTCCGTCGGCAAGTGAAATAGAGAAACTCATCAGTTACTTTGTATCAATATAGCAAGACCGTTACTTTGTATCGATTTTCTAAGATATTACAACAATTATATTAATATATTATTAGTGTAAACATTAAGCATGCAGTAAGCTTGCAGTGTGCAGTGTGTAGCGCACCGGAAGGCGTCGGGCAGCTGCGCGGAGGCGCAGTAGACGCCGGCGTCACAAGCGTGCAGCGCGTTGGCGCATGCGCCGTCCGCGCAGCGCACGAGCCCGCCGCCGCACGCGCCGCACTCCGCCTCGTCCGACCCGTCCGCGCAGTCCTTCTGACCGTCGCATCTGTAATCAAATTAAATCATATATTTGTAGCAATGGAATATTAAAATATTACCATTCTATAAAACAATTGCTCTAGCACCAGTTCGGAAAGCAGTTTCCATTAGAAAAACGGACTAAAAACTCTAGTGGCATTTTTAAATTATTCCTAAGGCATAAAGTAGGTATAGTACAAACAAAGAAAATATTTTTTATTATATTGTTTAGAGTGGTTCGTTTATTTACTCTTCTTAATTATTTACTGGTTGCAGCAATCATTTTTTTTGGTACTCATTTAAACTTACCATTTCTATAATAGGGAACCGGCCTAAGTTTGATTTTGTTCATTATTCTATATATAATGATTAATAATACGAAAAAGAAACACTCCTACGAAAACTGCATAAAAATTGGGCTAGTAATTCATATTCCAAATATTGTAACGTGCAGAAGTGGGCGCATTGTGGGGATATCGCTTCATCTCTTTCTTTCGCACGCGTCGTAATTCTCGATGACGTCAAATGTGGGTATTTTCGTTTTTTTTTTGTTTCTTGCTGATAACATCTTCTACTGACATTCAAAGACTTATAACTTGTTGATTTTTACCGGATTTCAATAATTCATTCTGTATTATAATTTATATAATGTAAATATTTGATAATAGTAAAGAATAAAATGAGTTCGGTACCCTATTAAAATTTAATGTGACAGAATGAGACAATTTATTGAAAAATTAACTGTGGGAAATGTTGCAAGGAAATTTCTGTATTTCGAATTAACTAAATAAATATCAATAAAATGTAACTATAATTTTATCTTAAAATTTATTACACCGGCACTGTCATACTTTCAGTCAAAAATACACTAACGCACACGCCACATCCGCACTAAAATACAAGAACTATTCGTTAATCATGGATGATTTTTGGCTCAAGTTAATAAGAGGTAAAGACGGTGTGGTTGAATGTTTTGAATGCAAGGTGGAGATGATGATGTGTGTGAGTGCGTACTTCCAGTCGTTGAGCAGACAGCGCGGGCGCGGCAGATGCGCGTCGCAGAGGAAGTGGTCCGCGGCGCAGCGCGGCGCTGCCTGGCAGTGCGGCGCGCACCCGCACGCGCTCCCCCTGCGCTGCACGCGCCTGCGCTGCCGCCGCAGCGCCCGCCCAGCCAGCACGCGTGCGTGCGCGCGGTCTACACAACACCACACTAACTTATATTATCGCATTTTATACACATAATCAAAAACCAGAACCCAGTTCGCCTGTACATGCAAACAAAAATAAAATCATTAAGAACAGCATCAAAACACAAATCACCAATTTGTTAAATTATTTTTGTCTGTTTTACTGTTGGTTAACAGACCTCTCCGAAATCAACATGTGCACAAAGTATGATCGAAGGCTAAATATAGGCTTTGATTAATTAAAATACGATATTACAAAAATCCACAACATGAGGTATATGGGACTGACCTTGGTGAGTTGCCGCAGCGCGACGAGCCGGGCGGAGGTGCGGCATGGAGGTGGCGGGTGCGTCGCGGTGGTGTAGCGGCACGCGGGCCAGCGCGCGCTCGCCGCCGCCCAGGTACAGCGCGCCGCCGTGTATCGCCTAGCGCGCCTCGCCCAGCCGCCCTGCCACACCAGCTGCCTGCGCACGCGCACACGCACACACGTTACACACATTATTACATCGTCTCAAGGACGTATTCAGAGTACGGCAAGGGGATTGTTTACTTGTTGGATCCGTCGAGGTCGATGGCGTGTATCTGTTCGCTCGGCGGCCCAATACACGGTGGCGGCGGGCTGGTCGATGGCGAGCGCGGGTGGTGTTGGCCACGTGCGCGAGGTCCACACGCGCGGTGCCGTCTACACTCGCGCGTGTTATGGCGCCACGGCCTACGTCGTTCCACACCAACAGTCTGCGAGAAGTAAATCGTAGACTCGTTCATATCAAGCGATATAATATGAAGATGGAACTCCTGCATATTATACGTAAGCCTCTTTGTAATAAATTATGTCAGACGAATATTGCTCTAAAAAAATACGATATGCTTAAATGTACGTAAAAACCAACAGATTGAAAATAGCTGCAGATCATCACATTCAAGCTATTAGAACTTACCTCTTGGTCTGATGAAAAGCGAGGTGTCGTGGCATCATGTTATCTCCTCTAACAATGACGCTGACAGACGAGTTGGTATCGATAGTGGTCGCGTTTATCGAGTCTGTATCGGAACATGTCCAGTAGAGGGTCCTTCCCAATACGTCCAGCGCCATATGGACAAGGGGTGCGAGAGCCCCGTCACCACCGGCGACGAGTCGGTCACAGCTGATGTCGTCGAGTACGATATGGGAACGCGTCGTATCGCGTGCGAGTCGTCGTCCATCCAGTATAAGAACCTACAGATACCGATAAATTTAATAAATAGAGATCAGAGCCATAAACAAAAAACTACTGCATATTAATTTGTAATTTTGTCACATATTGTTAAAAAAGGCTAGTGTTAGTTGTAGTGATTGAATAGTAAATATAATACATACTTATTGACAGGGTCGTATTCGATGGCTTTGACGTTCTTCAAGCCGGTCAAAGGTATGAACGCGTCATTGCTCTCCCCATTGGCCACCAATATCCGACCAACTGCGTTCTTTTGGGCGAATAACAGAAATTCTTCCGGTTCTGAAATTAAAATATTTGCATTTTATTTCATTTTAATGGAAGGGACTATATAATAACATAATAAGAATTGATAATGTAAACAGCCTTTTTGAAATGCCTCTAGCTAGCCAGTGTAAAAGTATTTAGTAATCAATATATTTTTTTTCTTTTCGTGAACCTGTAGATATAACAATAGTTTATTTTTGGGTATCGGACGCCGCGGGCAATACCGGGGAGACCTGCGAATAAGATACTGAAATCCCCCCGTTTAGCGACTGCAGGGTCCTGTGAGAAAGTTGGGAGGAGATAGCTTGGAAGAAAGTGCGGGGAAGGATAAGGAAAGCTCTTAGGATGGGAGGAGAGAAGGCTAGGCACTGTTCGCGAGCCTTCATAGGCCTTAATATGAATTGGCAACCATGAGATAACACACACTTAACTGTGTGCCTAGGGCCGCGACAAAAGCCCCCCCGTGCTGGCGTACATTCGGTTTGAAGACCGAGCGCACAAGAATTGCCTCGGGGATGAACTATATAGTGTGGTGTGTACCGGTGCAGGAGACGTTGTCCCTGGCGAGGCGGTAGTGCGCGTGGACAGGCGCAGCGGTAGTCGGCGGGCGCGGCGAGGCACAGGTGCGCACAGCCGCCGTTGTCGGCGCCGCACTGGTTGCTGCCTGCCGCGCTCGCGCCCGCGCCGCCGAACACCTTGAGGTCGGACAGGTAGTCCAGCCCGGCGTGCACCGCCCGGCGCTGGGACCCGTCGCGTTTCTTGGCGCTCTCTACTATACCTGCCGAGACATACCGTTGAATAAGTGCAAAATTAAAATGAATGTAGAAATAGTACAATGTAAAAATAATAATGTTACTTATCTAGCATTTTTTTTTCAGAATTTTAGATGCGATATGATAATGTTATATGAATTTGTTTTCTCGGCAATACATTATTGATTCTTACCCGTATTCCAATCGCCCCAAAACACCGAATCATTATACAGTGTGAGTGCAAACGGCATCGGTATGTCGTCCGCTAACGTCCTCCTGCCAGTGCCGTTGAGGTACGCGAACTCTATGACGGGCGGGTCCAGTGCCGCCCAGTAGATGGCACGCTTCTCGTAGTCTATGGCGAGGGCGTGGACCCTGCCTACTTGCTCCATAAACACGGTAGGCGATGACCCGTCCATGGCGGCGCGTTTAATACTCTTCGAACCGAGTTCTGACCAGTACATGTATCTGTGAAGACGGAACTAATTAGAACCTAATGAGAGAAGTCCTAAGGCTAGGCGAGTTTTAAATTACTAAGAGAACTTGCAAAGATTGATTTCCGCTATCGAATTTTATTCTGTATCAATCACGGGACTTCTGCAAATTTTTGATTGCAGGACTTGCGGCGAATCGCATATGTATAGAATTATTTGAATATTGATGCTAGTGTAAACGCATCTGGAGGTCCTTGCGCAATTACTGCGAGATTTTACTAGTCTAAAACACCATTACAATTGAAGTCGAGATGCCATTTTACAACTAATTCCAAGATACCTAAGCTAAACCTTATGATATAAAACTTACCCTTTCTTAGGGTCGAGCACAATACTCTTCGGTTTCTTCAGCCCTTGCCAGATGAGCGCTCTCCTGCTGGAGCCGTCGAGCCGCGCCACCTCGATGCGCTGCGTCGCCGTGTCCGTCCAGTAGATGTTCTGCCCCGCCCAGTCGATTGCGAGACCTACAATCATATTATTAAATCATTTTACTAAATGACTCCTCTGTCCCTTAAGGTTATAGCTTAAGGTCCATTTTACATACATTATTAAATTTTAAAGGCCGAAATATCCATGCATATTAATTATTTTTACGTTTTTCTTTCAACTGCGAGAACTAATCACTAACTAGACGTGAATTTAAATTCTTTACTTGTCAATACTTGCTTAGTTACCCAGATTAAAGGTGAAACAAAATGTATGAAAAATGGACCTTAAGCTATAACCTTAACATTGATTGACTACTTAGGGGCCGTCCAAGTATTACGTAACACAATTTGGAGGAGAGGGGAGGGGGTCTTGTAAAACGTTACGATGCGTAACAGTGGCGGTAGGGGCGGTACGTACAACGCGTTATGTAACATTGTTTTTTTTTATTATTCTTCTCCAGTCGAATTGATTTTGACAGTCTATTACGTGACACTTATGTGGACTACTATGACAGGTTCACACCTAGTGTATGCTACCACTAGCTCATTTTACTTTCAACTTTATTGACGTATTAACACTCATGATAATATACTCTTGATCCCGATTTAATGTTAAAGATATTCAATATTCATTCGACTTACCTTCAACTAATCCCATCCACTCTAATATCTTCTCCACATTAGTTCCGTCTATAGAACATCGACTGATTGTTTTCATTTTGCTGTCTGACCAGTACAATTTAGCTCCAGACACATGCACGGCTAGAGCGCTAAAATAAACAAAAGTAAATGAATAAACTCAGCAATAACACATATTGCAAACAAATATCAACCTTACATGTGCCAAATTTAATTGTTTTTCCTTTATATCAATTACGCCTGTTGTATTCTTGTAATTTATTTTTATAAAGGAGTTATTTAATTCTATGACAATGTAACTATTACTACATAGTATGATATTTAACTATTACTATGTAGTAATATATAGTGACGGTTATCTAAGAAGGATGAAATTATTTCATTTCTGGAATCTCGAATCCATACTAAGACAGAAATCTTTGACTGCGTAATTAGAAAATACGACCGATTTTCTGACAGCCTCCAGTTTCCAGAAAAATATTTGCAGACAGTACAAACATTTGTCTCAGTGCACAATAGTTAGTATTGAGGCTGTTAATCCTCACCTGACTTCCTTCAGTTCCTTTATCGGCAACACTGCGTCGTTGTTTTCATTCTCTATGCTGATCCTGCCAATTACGTTCTTGCGACTGTACACCAGAAACGCTTCGGGCTCCACGCAAGTCTTGCGATCACTGCCGAGTTCCAAAACTGTAATAAAAGTTTACTTACTTTACTTTGTGATATACATACATACTTAGTGGGAACTTTGTTTGATATATGGAGATTCTTCAGGGAGAAACGAATTATATATTGCTATCGTTAAACAACTCCGTGATTGATTGTGTTGCATTTCAGATTAGTTTATGTTAGTGTTATTTCTTTGTTGTTTTATGGAGATAGAACCTCGATAATTATTTTTTAATGTCGGCCGTTACCCGTGCAGCGTGAAATCTTGTCAGTAACTAATGTTTACAATTATATAAAGCTAAAGAGTTTGTATGGGCTGATCTCAGGATCTACTGGTTTGATTTGGATTTTTTATGTTAGATAGCCTATTTATCGAGTAAGGCTATAGGCTATATAACATCATATGATAAACAGGAGCGGAGCATCAATGACAAAATATAAAAAAAACAGAGAAATTTGATTAGTTTTGAGAGCTTTCTCTAAAACTAGTGTACTATAATAGGTTGCAACAGTGTGCATACTCAGCGCCGCTCCGTGGATTGGGAACGTTTGGAGAATTCGACCACGGTATCCCCCGTCTGTCGTAAAAGGCGACGGGGCCGCACCAGGCGACTACGGACGACGACTTAGACACTTCCGTCAGAGGAAGCCCGTAGCCGTCCCTAATGCGCCGAAGCCCATCGCGGTGTTTTAGTTGGTATGTCGTGCGTTGTATATAGGGTTTGGGACTCGGCCCGGCGGTTACCTGAAGGTCATCATCAAATCTGGACGTCTCAATGCCGGGTCGTAATGCACGGTGTCCCCAACATAATCATTAACCACCAAGTCGCCACCCACGAAGGCATGGGCGGTAGTCATAAAAAACATTCTACGCGACAACAAAAACATGTGTCCATACCCAGCGGACAGCTGCACACGTAGTCCCCGGGCCTGTTGAAGCAGAGATGCGAGCAGCCGCCGTTGTGGAGCGCGCAGCGGTTGGAGCCGAGCGCCTCGCCGAGGCGGATCGCCTTCACGCCCATCATGCTCGCCATCTGCTCCACCACTGGCTGTCTGTCCAAACCTACAGTGCAATACATGTTATATGCATATGGTGAAACATTATACTATCATGAAATAGCTTTGTTCGTAGCTATACTCAGATGAATGTTATTTCTTGAGCTATAACCAGTGCAAATGCAGAATCTTAGATAATATTTTTTTGGTGTTTGACTTGGTAATGTTTCCCATATCTTATAGACTATTAAGGCTATCAAACATCTAAACAAACTTTTACATTTATAATATTAGTAGATTTTTTTACAATATGGTTAAACCTTGCATAGCTTGAATAAGAATTTTCAATGAAGTCAATTTAAATCGTCATTAAATTTAGTAGAATCTCACGAAACGTTTATATCAGATACCTTAGAACACTTTACCTGTATTCTTGTTAATTCTGTCCAGTGTTCGCTTCTGCATGTCTGTCCAGTAGAGATAGTCTCCGAGCAAAGTCAATCCGAAAATATGCAGTAATTCAGTACTGTGCAATTCTTTTCTGTCTGTACCATCCATATTACATACCTGTGGATGGAATATATTAATTATAATTATAATTTCATTGTGTTTTTAGTGATGATGTTCAGGTGTTAAAATATGCAACAATGGAAAAATAATTAATGCAATTCAAGTTTGATTAAAACTTTCAGCACATTTAGAATGTCTTATAAAACACATCAAGTGGTAAGTCCACTGAAGACTTTTGGACACATTATGACATGGTCAGTGGAGTGGTATCCGGATACAAAATCGATACACAAGAGATGATATCCTTCAGTAGTCGACAAAATAGTCGATCTTACATATTATGCGCGCTGGTTTCTATCCAGGTGGTGACAAATATCCTACTATCAGGCAAAGCTTTGACCTCAAACCTACAACCCACCTCGATCTTCCTAGTTCTTGCATCACACCAGTATAATTTTGTTAGCGACGGTATCCAGCGCGATGCCGTTGGGCCACGTTAGTTTCTCGGATATCAGCAGCACACGTCCACTGCCGTCCAGGTTAGCTCGTTCTATTTTGGGCTTCTTCTCGTTCCAATCCGACCAGAACATCCAACCGCCAGTGGGATGCAGTGCGATCGCGCGGGGATCGTATAGATCGTTGTGGACGATAACCTGCATATATATTATATATTGTTGTTTATATGATTGTGCATTGGAATGATGGCCTAAGGGAAAAATAAGTAAATTATAACAGATTGACTGTTGTTTCTATTTTCAGAAAATAACATTAACCAGATTGCAAATATTATGCTTAATTTAGACTGAAACATAGGTGATATAAGATAATAACGTTAATATTTCAAAAAGGTTTGCGACACTGGTTGTACTTTACGCATAGCTGATTTCCAAGCTTGGACACTGATGGCCAAAAAACAGGGCTGGCTTTAGGCATTAGGGCACCCTTGCGGAATAAATTCCATAGCCCTTTTTTCTGACAAAATTTGTAGGTCACAATACATGACATTCAAGTCAAAGTTAATGCATCGAACTCTTGAAATTGTGTCGGTCTCCTAGAATCTTTGCTGGGCCTAGATGGCCGGTACTGCCACCAGCTAAGCTTCCTCACATACCTTCTTTGAAGTGCCATCGAGCCTGGCCACATTGATGGTGTCGGTGACGGGGTCGGTCCAGTAGATGTTGCGCGCGAGGGGATCGATGGCGATGCTGTCGGGCACGCCGCTGCTGTGAATCACCACGGACTGCTCGCTGCCGTCCAGACGCGCCTTCGATATCGTTTTAGCCTTAAAGAAAATGTAGTATCAAGCCGTATTTCTTTTGTAAGGCCAGGTAGGGCCCATGTCATGGACATCTTCATGGCTGCTGAGGTCTTGTAACCAAACATGAGAACTCAGACCACCAGTAGCACAACTACGCATAAAATTTCATATTTGTATCTTTACCCCAATTAAATATTGGCAGATTTGAATATTTATATAAAACGTAGATAAATTCCAGGCTTTAATGACCAATTGACATCAATAAAAGGGTTAGTTGTACATGTGTTAAATGACCTTCAAAAAACGTATTTATATAAGAAGGAACGTGGGTGTGTTAACAATAATAAATGTTAATAATAATTATTCTATAATTTTATTGTATCTGTATTAAAACATCTAAGCCGATTTAGATAAAGATTTAATTATAGGTAGTCTATGAAGTGGATTAACAGTTAATTAAATACGTTTGATGACCTTATCACGACAAATATTCTTGTTATTCGCGAATATTTGTTTCCAGTTGATTTTTGGCGATAAACAGTACCTACTAACAAATCCTAGTATCGGATTAGGATTATGTGATTTCATTTTTACTTTGATCATTAATGTAAAATATATTTTTTATATGCATTTCATTTATTGATAATTTTACACCTATCCTATCTGTCAGGTCTGCGAATCGAACCCAGAATGGCTTTAACTTACTCGCAATATTTACAACTTTACGCATACACATTTTTATTGAATAATATACATAATATTTTTTTCCCTGATATACAAATGACATAGCATAGAACCAAATATGATTCTCTTTGTGTATGACATTACTAGTTTTAAATCATTATATCGATGTCAGAATTGTGAATCAAACCCAGAATGGCTTTAACTTACTCGCAATATTTACAACTTCTCCCATAAACTTTTATTTGATAATAATAAATACATAATAGGTGTTTTCTTTTTCATACACAAATTTCGCAGCATAGGACCAATTATGATTCTCTTTGTACAGTACATTACTAACAATATTAGTAACATCACTTACCAAGTTGTCAGCCCAGTAAATGTACTCCGATTTTGGATCAAAGTCCACAGTGAGAGCTCTCTTCAGATCCTTTAATGGCAGGGTATATGGCGTGAAGTCTGGTGAGTCGAGCGATATTTTGGAAATCGCCGACCGCTGGGCTATGATCAGTAGGGACTGCGGGCTGTCGTAACATGTTGTGTTGCTGTCTTCTTTCAGCTTGGAGCCGGTGGGACAGGCGCATATGTAGCCTGCAATGTAAAAAGTTGTTTTTTATATGTGCACTCCTAAGTGACCTTGCTGCACCTGATGGTAAGTAGAGTGGGGTCCAATAGAATGGCGACTGACGAGTGATGATTATCCATCGGCAGTCGACACAATTATGCCGGCTTGTTGAAACCGGATATACACAGGCTGAGCCCGGAACGCGACACAATCACGTGAGCCAATATGGCGAATTTTAACAGTTTGTGTATGGTGGTTGCTATCCATGTGCATATAAAATATATCCTACCACCAGCAAAAAATTGTACTGGTAATCCTTAAGTTTACACAAGCACTTGTGTCAAGATGTTTAAATATTGGTTAGAAGTAGCCATAGACCCCTAAACATATTCTGATGAAATTTGTTATGCCGATAGATTAATAAATGACATGAAATTATTTAGCCAATACCGTTTACCTCGGTATGTCCAAATATTCGCACCAATAACATTATTTAAAGTTTAAAACCTCTTTTACAGTATTTGTATAACTACTGTATTTGCATTATTAAGGTCAAACTAATTATACATTTTTCCATGGTTTTACCTGGTGGCGTAGGTGACAGGAGACACAGATGTGAACATCCACCATTGTTATCTTTACACGGATAGTCTCCGCTAGGCATCGGCTGCCTGGTCGCGTCGTACACCTTAATGTCCACAGGTACTTCGTGCGACTTTATAAGTTCTTTTATTGAAGGCCCGTTAGTCGATATATCCCATGTGTGGATCGACCTAAAATAATTTTTTACTGATAAATAAAAGTTGATTAAAGGGTTTAGAACATTGCGTATTGACCATTGTGTTTTAGCAATTGAAATTCAAAATGGGAAAGGAGTAAGACATGTTTAATTTTCGTCCATATTAAAGGATTTTAGACTGTATTTTGGTATTAATAAGCTGTTAAATAAATAATTAGACTCACCAAGTTTTCCAATCAGTCCAATAAAGTTTATAATTGAAAAACGTTAGCGCATACGGATACACAAGACCGCCGTTAACAATCCTCTTCCTTTTATCGCCATTAAAATCAATAACATCAACAAACTGAAGCTTCGCGTCCATCCAATAAATCAAATTATTGTCGTAATCTATCGTAATTCCGTTTGGCCAAAATATATTCTCTTTAACTATAACTTTGCGCGTGGCCGGGTCGCCGTTCATGCCGGCTCTTTCTATTTTAGGTATTTCACCCCAGTCCGTCCAAAACATCAACCTGAAAATATATATTTTAAGAGACTCCATTGCATCTTATAGTAATTAGAGTTTCGTAAAAATAGAGCATCGATGTTCGACAGTTGATTATTCCTCGCCACTTAACACAATTATTATTAAACACATAGGTTCATAATTCATTATAAATGAAAGAATGGTTATTATTGTAAGTTTGTGCATAATTTAACTTACTATCTAATATGTAAAATGGATTTTTTGCTTATGTCACCATTTTAATAGATCAAAATCATAAATATTAAAAATATAATGTAATGATACAATTTTTTTTTCCCCAAGGTAACTAACTTATTGAGTTTAGACCTTGTTGAGGCTACAGAACCATTGAAGATATCAATATCATATCATTTATGAATAAATGTCTATTTATGGCTTAATACTATTTAAACTTACCCATCTTTAGGAACAACGGCTATGGCTCTGGCCAAGTCAACCTCGGACCAGAATAAAACCTTTCTATACTTTTGTTCTATACAAATAACTTCTATCCTATTAGTGTCTCCATCTGTCCAGTATAGTTTGTTTGTGTACCAGTCTATCGCGATGCCAGTGGGCGTGAGTGATCCTTGCGAGACTATCCTTATCTGCAAACAATACCAATAATTATTAGAATTTGAATGAAAAAATTACATATAGCATTGCGGTATACAATAAAGTTTTAAATAAAATAATAATAAAATAAATATGCGACACATTAAATATGAGAAAATTATTTGGAGAGTGCAATATAAGATTACATTTCTGCAACTTAATAGTGGCTCATGTTAGTGTCTCATTCCTGTTTCAACCTGTGAAGTTTTAAATTTAGCATTTTTATTGCATTTGTATACATTATTTTTGTTTTTCTTTCAACAGCCACAAATATTTTTATATAATAGCATATTGTGTGTCTTATGCTTTTCAAACGTGAAATTGGCACATTTATTGTAACCAATCACAAGAAAGTGAAATTGGAAAATAATTTAAGAATTTCAAATTAACTTACTTTATGTAGAATGGCTGGACTGGGACGGATCATAACAAGAAATATTTTTTATGCAGAACCAGTATTAGTGAAATACTTAAAATTTGGCCATCTCAACTGATTATGTATTGTCTACCGATTACTAAACATTCTGTATATTAGTCACAAGTGCTTAACTCTGTATTTGTATTAGATAATTCTAGCTCAATTCAAATTAGGTATCTGTTACCCTATTATTTAAATTAGCTTTTGTCTAAACATCCATCTTAGCTGATATTTTACTGTATATAACACATGATTTAAAAAAAATATGGTAACTCCGAGTATCCAAAAACACCGCCAGAAAAAAAATATAATTTGTATTTGCAAACATTAAATAAAACAACAACACCTTTATCTATAAGTACTACAAATAGTAAAATATATGATAGATATAATCTTGATTTAAATAGAGTAATGTCTTTGACCTACTGATAACTATTAATTATAATTTTCAATGAGAAATATTTAATGGTAACATTATTTTAATAAGTTGAACATCTAATATAATTGTATTGGTATGTATCCAGTGCTACAGTTTTAATTATAGGGTAATGATATAAGGTTATCTCCCAGGTCAGTGTAGACCATTTGCAATATAAGATGACTACATACAATAAACTAATATTGGAATGTGTGTTCTTTACAAATGTAATTTTTTTTTATGAGAGAGAAATTGTTTCTATACAGATAGAAACTCTTTCTGTCTAATAAGTTATACATTAGATATGTCAAACACATATAACAATTACTAAATTTAGTAAGTAAATAATTTATTTATTAATATTTTCATAGGATAAAATTTATATGGCAGATACTAGCTAACTATCTTTCTATAGGCTTCCTTTCGCTTAACATCAGTTGCAGTCAAGCATATTTGCTGAGCTTTTTTAAAAATAAAACTATGTTGAGCCTGCTTTAAGGTTATTAATGTTTATGGTGAAAGACATTTAGTTCTCAGAAGATATATGGGAGATTTTAAACTAACAATGCAAGTCAGTTTGAACACCAACATGGATTAATTGTATTTAATAAACATACCTTTTCTCCTATGTACGTCTCATTATACTTCATACATTGTATCAACTCAGCATTTTGATCAGACCAGCACACAAGTTCCTTCCTGTAGTGGAAGTCCACTGCGGAGCCATGTTCAAGATCTTTCACTATTGTGTTCACTTTGCCGAGTTTTGAAGTGTTTACTATACGAATGTCAGATGCCGTTGAATAGAGAAGTATTGGGTTACTTGCAACCGAATAATATCCTGAAAAAATGGAAGAAAAAGTACAGTACAGCCAGTTTAAATTGACCAATTTATGAACTAAGTGTTGTTCGTGGTATGCCCGCGTGAAAAACGTTTCCCACTACTGAAATCTGTTTACAGCTCTACCTAGATAATTATGTTCTGTCTTTAAAAATCTGATCATAAAGGATATTTATTTTATTTCCATGGGTATAAATTACCAGGATAAAAAGTAGCTTATGGGTTAAACTGGGACATGGTTTACTCCCATGTCAAATTCCATACGAATCCCATCAGCTGTTTCTGCATTTATCTCTAACGAACATCATAACATTTTTAAAATCTTTCAGATTTATAATATTAGAAGATCGCTTTAGTTTGTGGTTTCAATCAGGAAAAAGCTTTTTGCCAATATCATTATCTCACATGTACTTTTCTTGGGAAAAAGTAGCCAGTTTTTGATATATTTGTGTAACATTTCAACCAAACTATGCAAATAGTTCCTGATATGAAAATATATTGTCACAAACATTTACAATTATAATTTTTGCAGAATGTTTGGAATTGGACGGTGTATTTTAGGCGATATACTGTGTGTGTGAAGTTCTTGAATTCTAATGTGGCCGTATAGTTCTTTGGCAGAAGTATACTTATTACTAGCTTGTGCTCACGGCTTTGCCTGCATGAAGAAGTTTTCCGGGATAAAAGTCCCGCTTCACATTTTCCCAGGATAGAAAGTAGTCTATAACTTTCCCAGGGTCTTAAACTATCTCCATACCAAATTTCATAAAAATCTGTTTAGTAGATTTTGAGTTAATTGATAATATACAGACAGACAGACAAAGGTACTTTGTTTTATAATATACATAGATGGAAATATTATTACATAACTAAGTACTGCAATTAAAATATGAGCAATATGGAATGTACATAGTTCATGGGAACTATAGCTATATATATTGTACACTCCTTCATAACTGTTACTAGTAAGTACATTCATTCTTTTTCAGCTATAGTCATAACTACTCATCTAATTGCTTATGTTTTAAAGTAAATATTGAATGACAACAATTTTGTTGAGTATATATTTGTTTATTTTCAACTACCCCGGTCATTGTTATTGTTTTAAAAAAATATATTAATGATAATAATTTTGTTGAGTACTCACTAGTGTGCTATTTGTTTACAACAGCTATTTTAATATTTATTTTACAATTGTATAAAAATGATAATTACAATGTTTTGTTGGTAAATCGAATGCAAAACGAACGATTATACGACAGCGAAAGACAAGTAGATATATATTTTTTTAACAGTATCATATGCTACCATCTTCAAGAGAGTTTACTACAAAAAACCTTGCATCGATGCACCTTGTACATAAATTATGCATTAGGTACCTATACATTCTTAAGAATCATGGAGATAAACAAAGCAATTTCATTCTTCACTTACCTTTTAACTGTAAAAACATTAACAAACAGAAGACATTAATAACATTTTGTATTATTTTGTCAGCGTGAAGTATTCTTCGGCGCTTCGTCATAATGAAAACAAATGAACACCGATGGTCGAATCTCTCATCTGTTTATTTTAGTACGGTCACACTTTAAACAATAAACGAATAAGGCACTGATTGAAAACAATTTGTTTCATCACATATTATCATTTCAACATTGCGTGTTTAAATCAAATATTTGATTTGACGATAGTTTCTTCGAATTCCAAGCTTTGAGATCAACAAGACAAGATAAAAAACTACAAGTTCCTGACGGCGACGCGCACGCGACTTTTTCTTGTGACGTTCCGTTTTATGCAAAAACCGTTTAAGCACAACTTTGGAACAAATGCTTATTAATTTACCAATTTTGATAAACCTTCAATAAACCTTATTATTGTATTACACATGGCAAGCTATGTAAAATACAATTAAGAATAATAAAAAAATATGTGTAAATGTCCTCTTATTCTTTAAATATGCAGGTAGAGCGCCTAATAAATAACACATAGCATCAAAAGTGCATATGATATTTTGTGGATTTACAGAATAGGTACTTGACATCACAGATAAAATGATGTAGGTATACGATAAAATGATATTGATGGTACACTTATTTTATAATCCTCTTGATAAATAGGTAATATTATGGTTTTGATTATTTTCTGCATATATAGGATTGCATAGATATCAGGGCTAAGTGACATAATCATTGACATAATATTATTATTACTTATGTAGGTGTGTACTGCCCCAACTCTAGATCAGCGATTTTTAACTTGTTTGGATTCGGAACCCTTTTGATAAACTGAATATATTATGATACAATTTTAAAGATGTCATTTTTTGTGTGGTCTATGTGTGTTCTTTGTTAACAATTGTATTGTTTGACAATATAAGTATTCTATTAGGATCAATCAAAGAGCATTACAATGCTACGGAAAATTATTAATATTTCCGGAGAGCTCCCACAGAGACTTCGCTAAGCCTTAAGACACACTGAGTATGCTCTAATTACTGTAGTTAAACGAAGTTGATATAATATCTTTGTTTACGGTCCCGTATATAATGATTCTGTAAATCTATATATACTGTTATATGAAGCTGAAGAGTTTAGTTGTTTGTTTGAACGCGTTAATCTCAAAAAATACTCAACGGACCTCGATGAAATTCGGTATGGATATACTTAAGTAGTTTCAGACCCCGCGAAGGAAATATGCTACTTTCTATTGCGGGAAAATATATAGCGGAACTTATATTCCGGAAAATTCTTATTCACGGGCGAAGCCGCGAGCAAAATCCAATATGTAATAAATTTGGTAATTTCTAGTATTTAATAATAAGATATAATGTAAGGTTACTTGATTGTTTGATTCAACAATATTTATAAAAAAGGAAGATTGTTTTTCGGTGGCAGTTAGTCAATTTTATATTGTTTTCTGCACACTTGACAATGGAAGCGTTTTTTAGAGAGTTGTCGATCAACTAACACAAGTATAGCAGGCTGGTATAATTATTAAAGATAATTACTTTATACTTGAAGTGTTTAATTGCATCACATGTACATATTTATAATTGAAATATAATATCTCTTCATAGTATTCTAACACCTACCTACCATACCACAACTAAACAATTACCTATTACCTACAATTACCTATGTACATTTTTTAGGTCTGCTAAACCCAAGGAATAAACATATTGGGGTGAAATTTGGTACTTACACTTATAGGCCATGTTTTGAATTAACTTATAGGAAAAATACATACTGTTTTCCTATAATAGTAGGACAGAGTGACTTTCATTTCCGTACACGTATTCCACGTGGGTGAAGCCGTGGGCGGTTTATGGCTTTATTTCTAAAAAACAAATCCGAACATACAGAAATCTTTACAAACTTTCACATTAGGGACAAATTACACAAAATCATTATAAATTGTAGTCTATGTGTTATTCTGATGTATAACCAATATTACTCTAAAGTCTCATCCAAATTCGTTCAGTAGTTTTTTCGTGAAAGGGGAACAAACATACATACATCCATATATCTATCCTCACACATTTTGACATTTAAATTATTAGTAGGACGTAAGATTTAGTATGTATATGTGTATACAATATGCAATATCAGTATCTGCTTAGAAGTTTCGATCTATAATACCATATATTTATTTCATAATCGATAAGAGTATTTTGTAATGTGTCTCTAGTCAAAACTCTAACTTATAGGGTTATGAGCATATAGTGTATTCTATATACCATTTAAAATATCAAAATGTTTGCTATATTGGGCACGTTGTGTTTCTAATAG
>NC_051136.1:4687233-4717233 GCF_014839805.1 Manduca sexta
GATATACACAAGCTGATTCCGAAACGCGACACATTTACACGGGCCAATATGGCGGGTTTTAACACCTTGTGTAAGGTCGCTATCCAGGCGGATATAAAATATATCCTACCACCAATAATGTACCGTTATATTACCTAGATTGTACAGCCACTAGTTATTTTCGATTTTCTGTTCAGTATCAGCTCTGGGTCTGGAATTTGTGCCCAATATGGCGACAGGCTCACCCTCTATTATGAGACGGAACACACATGGTGAAAAATGAGTGCCCTTGTTGTACCAAAATTGTGCCTAATTAAAGATTACAGTAAAGTAACTTAAGTAGGCCCGGAATGACCATATAGGAGATTTTTAAGAGACGAAGAATCTAATCTTTGTTCTTGTAATTGTAAATAAAACATAATAATACAAAATAACTAGAAAATAAAAAACCATTAACGTATGTTACTATTTTTCACTTTAAAATAAACGGCCGTCAATGTGCGCCAAGTCGCTTTCTCTTATATATTGCTGTGAATACTAGAGAAAATCATTACTTGTTATATATATAAGAAATAGGTACACATTTATAAGTAAGTTATGTAAACATAATATATATTTTATTTCGTTTACTACAGGTTGATCGACATAATAAGTAGCCCAAACTGAATTCTAACTTAAAAAGGTCCTTTAGTACCAGGACAAAGTTCGCCAGAAAAGTTAAATGTGATATACTTAAGAAATCCCTAGGAAGCCTTTAGAAGTCGATCACATAGAACTCCACTAAACTCAGGTCAAATAAAGATCTCCAATGAAGATAACTTCGAGTTGACATGTAACCTTTCTACAACTTTAACGTGATTTTGCGAAGAATTATTTACATTTTACTCGGCAGAAGTGAGAAGTAAATAGATTTATTAACATAAATCATGAATACAAATAAATGAAATATTATTATTGTACTATTTAATACATATGTGCGAATCTTTATTTATATGTGGTTAAAAGTGATAGCAAAAACAGATGACCGCATTCTGAAGAAAACTTATCCTAGATTAATTTATCCCATAAAGGTGTTAAAACCCGCCATAGTGGCCCACGTAAGTGTGTCGCGTTCCTGGATCAGCCTGTGTATATCCGTTTCCAACAGGCCGGCATAATTGTGTCGACTGCCGAGAGGTAATCATCTCTCGTCAGTCGACATTCTATTGGACCCCACTCCACTTACCATTAAGTGCAAGTTGGATCACTACAATGCCAGTATAAAAAAAATGGTACAAAAGAATCTATATTCCGGGAAAGAACTATAAAATTAATTTTCTAAAAAGACTATGCAATTCAACTAATAAGACTGATATAAAGAAACAGGAATAAAATCTGAAAGAATAGGTGAAATAGTCTATCCCTTAGAGGACACAGGCGTTTATACGTAGCCAGTGTAAAATTAAAGCAAACTGCACGACCACTAGTGCGTAAAATGCATTTAACGTTTACATAATACGAATAAAGCGGTATTTTCATTCAATGCGCACATCGTTTACTCCCTTTCATTGCTCCATTCCGCAGAAATAATTTCACGCGGACGCACTATGCTGTGGATATTTTAATTAACTATTATCTGTAATGTTATAGTAGAGGGGCCAAACGGGATATTCCATTATTTTTAAGCTACGCGCAGCCGAGTTCCGGATGAATGCGGTCCTTTTCACGGATCTCTCGGATGTCCGACACACTCGACTCGGGCGTCGTATGAGTTATGGCTGTGCTCGAATATTTACAGGAAAGTAGCGATTTTCTTGAGTTATTGAGTATTGATGTTTCGAAACGCGTTGCGGCATTAATAACTTATATTCAGCCATGTCGAGGTTTAAAATAATGGATATAAATTAAAAAATATAGTTTCAATATTAACACGAAAAATGTTATCAAAAATCTTCCCTATTACAGCCTGACTCGATAAAATACCGGTATATGAAAAAAACGTATTATAAAATCAATACCGGTAACGATGCGACAATATCCGACCCCTAGCTCTTAACGCCCACTCATTACCGCGTGCCACGTGCGTTTTATTCCTGAGAACAGACATTTGTGATAACGTTATTACTACGAGAGTGTTAATGTAAACCAATAAGTGTGCTGCGTGCGTTTACAACGCGGAAATGGTCCCTTCTTGCTTATATTATTCCGGTAGTTTGGCAGTATAATAAAAGAAAACTCTCTAATTAAACAGAAAGTGGATGGTGTTATGTAAGCGTGTGTTGGCGATTTTATCCTTTCTCGTCATGCAATGCAGTTTCGAAATTTGTCTTTTAAATCTGATTGTATTCAAGTTTAAACCCGCTTTCTACTAGGCTTAAGCAACTTTGTTTGATTTGTCGACTATCGTTCTTACAGAGAAAATATATCGGATATGTACAAAGTAGGAAGGAAAACTAGCGTACATAATGGATGAGACTTCCAAAAAATCCATTTATTATTCAAAAAAAGAATACGTACAATCGGCCAAGTTCGTGCTAGTACACTTCCAAACACATTTTGCTTGACCGGTCTAATGTCTCGAGATACTTAGACACGCCCCCGTCTCATATTTCACCAAATACGACAGTTTTGGAGATGTGCGAAAGGAACAGCAGATAACTATTTTTGTTTACTTTAATTGTATTTTACTGATTGACGACGCGCACGCAACTATTGAGTACCAGTAGTATTTTGTTCACAATTATTTTTTCGTTTACGGACACCAATATCTTGCCACTACGTAGACTTATGTTCGTTTACTGGACTCTTAATTACTTAGTCGCCGACCTGTCCTGTGACTACTGCACCATGGATTATATATTCCGGGAATTAAATATTATGGTAAGTAAATCAGTCATACTATACTATATAATTTTTTAATATTAATTTTAACTAGTGGACGTTAATATGCGTGGGAAAAATATCGTCAGCGCAGAGAACTAATAATTAAAATTTTGCAGTTTTGAGAAAATCGCGGTTTATGGCTTTTTTTTAATTTGTGGTCATCATAATTAATTATATTTAAAGCCAACATAAACCACCACCTTTTTAAGCTGTTTTAAATATAATTATAATATTATTGAGTTTTGATGAATACTTATTCCTTTAATTGTGTAAAACAGACTTCAATATGCTACTTATTATATTTTATATTAATCCTTAAGTTATCCTATCTATCATAGGGTCAAATATGGTTACTGTCATTGGTGTGTTTATTTGCCAAAAAATTAACATAGTGCTATTAATCATACTTGTAGTAATCTATGTAGTATGTTATTTAAGTTGCTTTACTTATAATCAAATGTCAAAATATTGAAAAGAATTATAATTGGAAAACTAAAAAGTACTCAATGCAAAAATAAACTACTTCGACGGGTATACTCACTATAGTTATAGGTGTTACCTATCTTTTCTTAATCTCAGTTAAAAATTCAAAGTTTTCGATATTGAAACAGCAGTAGCATTAAGCGTAACTTTTACCGTCGACTTTTAATAGTAAACTCTAATTAAATGTTGGGAATATATTAAGACAGGCCTGTAAGCCTTTTAGTCCAGTCAATAAGCTCAAAAAGGTGTCAATTTATGTATTATAAAGATCCAAAAATATGAGTGATAGCTCATTCGATTTTGATAACATGACGTCTAGAAAATTAATCTTTAGTGTTCATTGGCACTTAAAAAATACAATTGTTATTAAGAGGATAAAGAGGTTCTTCGATAACTTAAAAAATATTAATATTTAAGAAATATGGAGGAAATTTCCAATTTAAAGAAGTCACGACGCCCGAAATTCTATCTCCTATATTAATAATTTTTATTTAATGCCAAAAATATAGACGAGTATAAATAATTTATGTATAGGCGGTAATTTGTTTTTATTACAGTAATATTGCATAGCCAACATTTTTATTGCTGCACATGTGCAGTTTAAAAAGTGTACAGATTTCTCATAACAAGGGTCTTTGTTAGAGGACGACATTTTTTATGTTTTGTTAACCCCGGTTCCACGTCGACGCCTTTATCGGAAAGCGGCGTCCATTGTTTATTGAATTTAGATGAGTTTAAAGATTTTAAGTAGTGGTATTATGATTTCTTACTAGAGTAATTAACTATGTCGGCGCGTTTGTAAGATCCGCTTATAGACGTTTAAGTTCCACCCAGTTTAACCCAGAGGTTTCTGTTATTATTGTTTCTTTTACAACTACATAATATATAGCACTGAATTAAAGTAGAATTACAATCCGATTTAATGCAATTTGGGATTTTTATCTCAGTAAAATGTGTGCAATTATGGAAAACAGACCTGATTTTTTTTTTTACTTAATTTGGATTATTTCGTACTTGACCCACGTATTTTGTGTCGGCCGCACTGGCGTTCTGCTCCCATATAAATTTTATTATTTTGGCACTGTAGTCATTACGTTTAAATATTATTAGAATAATAGATTTTAGTAATTAATATATAATTAAATTGTATTACAGAGAACCACTGTCCCTCGATGGATACACTAGGATGCGGATGAGAGCTCCATCGCTAACCAATCCAGAGCGCACACTCTACTCAACCTGCCTGCTGAGCGTATCAAACTTGTAATGAATACAATTAAATCATATCACTGAAGTAACAAAAAAATGTGTTTTATTTACATGGACTTTCTACGAAATTTCATTTTACATGTGTATCTCATTATTTGTTGGTATTGCAAATATATTATCTACTATATCGATTTTAACTTTTGATAATTATATATCGTAGCGATATGTGCGTGAGCCTCATCGACTGGTTCACAAAACGAGCCTATTGAAATAAATCATTTTATTTGAAAGATTTGATTGTGAGATTTTAAAAAAAAATATTTACTTTAAATATTACACTTAAAATGAACTCTTTGCAAATATAAACGTTATTACATTTGGAAGGCATCCCGAAAAAAGTTAAGTAATCAAAAATCTTGTTTAGTTATCTCTGAAAATAATTACTGCGAATATAATTTTTTTTCAAATTTTCTTATTTTTTAAATTTTTCCCTTTATATCCGCAAAGGATAATAATAATACTTATTTATGTAAAAAAAACAGGTAGTTATATCTTTTGACGAATCGTGAAATTATTTGTATGAATTACTCAGCCATGACTTTTCTTTCTTATTTTTCTTATCAATGAAGGGTCTAAAATTATTATTGTAGTGACTCCAAGTTACTAATTTTGGCACATTATTATTCAATAAGTTTGAGGTTGGTTGGAATTTATTCGAAACAAAAACCAGCGCCCATACAAAAACGGACATGTCCTTTAAAAAGTAAATAAAATGTTCAAAAAGCATAAAAAAAATTGAGAAAAAATATAATAATTTCTAATAATGAAACGAATAACAATAATTTATGATTATGTTAATGATTGAACGAATTAAATAAACTGAACTGTTTAAGTAATTTTTATAATTCAAAATTCAATCATAATATGCAGCTATTAAATCGGTAATAAAATCAATAACTGTAAGTTGATTATAGACTTTGGGTTTTAACTGAGCGAAAACTAAATAATTGGCTAAAGAAAGTAACTAAAATTAACAAACTGGACATGTGCAGCAATAAAATGTTAGCCTTGCAAATATTACTGTAATAAGAATTCAAATCATCGCCTACACTTATAATCTTTAAATGCCTCTAAATTCAATAGCATAACAATAGACTCAGTTTAACGATAAATGCGTCCACGTAAGACCGGTGTCAATACAAACATTGATAAAAATGCGCTCTTTAACAAACCATTTTTATGTGATATATTTATTCTTTTCCAACAACATCTGCAGCAATAAAAATGTTGGCCTTTCAATATTACTCTAATAAAAGCATATTACCGCCTACACATAAAATCTTTAAACTCGCCTCAAATTCAATAAATAATAATCGCTGCATACCGATAAATAGTCCAATTAACTACTTCAAAAAGGTGTTAAATAGTTCAAATTAGAATGAAAAAAGGTATTTCGTTATTAACTCAAAAACTATTCATATTTAAGATAAAAAAAGATCATTAAGAGGAAATAAAAAAAAACAATATCTCCAATAGCTAATAATTTTAGGTCAATTATTTTAACTTTAATGTTAATACATATTTGTAAATACAGAGATTGGAATAAAATGTTATCGTCTAAGTTTTTGAAATTAAATTAAATAACAATTCAAATAATGAAATCTATTAACTATGATTTATTATTATAATATGAATTATTCAACGAATTGAATAAACTGAACAGTTTAAATTTTTACGATTCAAAATTCAATCATAATATTATGCAGCCATTGAATTTATTTAATAAATTAATTATAGACTATGGGTTTAAAGAGACCGAAAACTAAAAACGGCTTAAAAAGTAGCTAATCATAATTTACTTACAAAATATAGTTGTGACAAATATGGCGGAAATTGCTTTAAAATGATTATTTTTTAAATACAACATAAAGTTTGGTTTGTAAAAAGTTAAAAACAAGGTAATCAGGCACATAATATGATATAAAATAATTAACGTAATGTCGTTTCTCATTTATTAAAAAATAATGCCAACAAATTCAACAATAAAAACACTGTAAATCGCGATTGTCTGCAAACTATAAAACTTTTGTTATTACGTTCTTTACGCCGACGATATGCATCTTACAAGTATAGGAATTATCGTCATAGCATAGACGTGCGCGCATCAATTTTAATTTCGTTTTCTATTATACACTCAGCAGCGGTTCGGTAGTGTTACGTAACGTCATTGCAGGTAGCCAGCAGACTTACGACTGATATCGATCTATGCAATCGATCCCAAACCCCGCCTCCCAAACGTAGTAAAACAAATTTGCCAAGTTATTTTGACCCTTAGGGTGGTCGACCGCGAACTTTGCTGATTGTACATAGTACTCGTCATCAGGGATTCACTTTCCTTACCAACATCCTGATTTAGATCTTATAGCAAGTTTTAACTTCTTTATATACTGCAGTCATTGATAAACAGATTCGTTAAAGTGTTTTGTAAAGCAATCTTGTACAGAAATCATTAAACTGACGCGCTTCGACAGTTTTAAATCGCGGTTATTCGAAATCAATAGACGGATACAACAAATCGATACATATAAGGTAATAATGAGCCGGATACTGTTCATTTGAACGCATCCGGTCGCAACCGCGCGCACCTACCATCCGGATACGATTATGATTATGACAAATGCTCTCGTTTTCATATTCATTTCCGTTAAATTTTATATTTCTATTGCATCGATAATGCACGACAAATATTGGGTATTCGGTATTTATTAATGGTTTTGATACGACCGCCATTTTGTTGTAGCCGATGTTGTGCAAATGGAACGTATACATACAGTAATTATTTTTATTTACCAATTTATTTTTTTATATGTAACTGCATCATGATTTCTTATGTTCACGCAAATTTTAGACATCGAAGTATGTTAGGAATTTCCAATTGTATATAACCAGTTTTGTAAAACTAATAAAAAAAAATTCGGTCCTGAAAAGACCGGCTGCCAGACTTCTAGACACCGTAAACTTATTCCGCTTTGACCGGACGGTAGTCAGTTATTTTTTTAAATGTTATAAATGTAAAATATTTGTGGATTGTCAGACGACCTATAATTACGTCCACCCTGTGATCATGAAGGCTGCAGTCTTCGAAACGTCGGGAAAAAAATATTTACTAGTTTTATTTCGATGTATTCGACATCGTCAGAAAAGTAAAAAACTAAGTGATTCGCAACCTCACACAGCTCTTAAGTACAAGCAATATCTTGAGATACAAGTGTAAAGCTCTTACTAAACCAATCACAAGCAGACAAAACAAACAAGAAATACCTAACAGGTAATAACATTCATAATAATAAACGACATTACGTTGTTTTAATAACGACTTTTGTGATGCACTTGTTGTCCAGAACCTTATTCCTATTTCTTTATTAAATTTAACCAATTTATTACTGAAGAGGTAGGCAGAGGGGCAGCCAGGGCACTCACATTTCGCCAGTCTTCCGCCTCATAATATTATAATTAAAAAATCTACACATTTAATTTATGTAAAATCCACCGACAGTATAATTACGTATTTGCAAACATCAAACCCCAAATTCCAACCCACACGAGCATCAATAACATTTAATACCTGAATGTTAAGATCAAATAAAAAGCAACGCCGGTAGAATATCTGTTCGGAGCGAGGAGTTCCGTGATTCCAGCTTATTAACACGAGGCCGTATCATTATTCGGGGGGCAATTTAATTCAGCTCCTTACAAATTACGAGTGCTCGGCACTCCATTACCTCCCTTCTATTTGTGTAACAGCATCCACAACGGTTGAATCACTTTATGAATGGCGAGCCCTACTTTTTCAACATGTTACGCTCGTAAGGTATCTTGCTCTTCATTACGGGGTTTTGTATGAAATGTTTGTTAATTAAGACTATACTAATGGATGAGATAAAACACGTAAACGCCTTTTATACACAAGAGGGTAGGCAGAGGCGGTGGTGCAACCACTGTCCGTCGTGCGTATTCCGTCCCATGATGTGATAAGAGCGAGCCTATTGCCATAATATATAATAATATCAGCCCTGTATTATATACTGTCCCACTGCTGGGCACGAGCCACCTCTACTATTGAAAGGGATTAGGCCCTAGTCTACCACTCTTACATAATAGACTTCACACCCTCAAAATTCCTATTGAGATCTTTTAGGTATGCAAGTTCAACACTATGTTTTCCTTTACCGAAAGCAAGCGATAATTAAAAAGAACACACAGTACTTTAGAAAATATTCGTCTGGGCAGTCCGATCCACACCCAATTAGCCTATCGTCATATCGGGCACAAATTCTAGAATCTGGCTCAATACTGAATAGAAATCACAATATCACTGCCCGACCCGGGGGATCAAGCCCGAGACTTCAGCACTGCAGTCGTACCAACAACTACACCATCAAGACAAATCTGCAGGATGAGATAATATTACGCAAAATGTACCACTGCAGGGCATAAGCCGGGTCCTCTGGGTTGGCTCGCCGCCAGCTGATCGACTAGATAGTTTATACAGTCTAAGAGAGCTATTTTGTGGACTAGTAATTACTTCGTGAATGTTATTACAATATGCGGCTACGGATAAATTTTATGAGCTCATATTGTAAATCATACCTTAATGATATTATCCATGGAGAACTTAAACAATAATTTAGGAAGAATTAAGAGCAGTTTCATATGCTAGTTTATTACCGTAAGTGTTTACCTCTAGTATTTCCATAAAAAGTTTCTAATTGCAGCTTCAATTTTCTAAGGTAAAGTTTTTTTCTTTGAGATTACATAAGTATTACATATATAAAAAATTAAGGCAAAGAATTCTCCGTAAAAGTTTGTTACTCTCTAACGCATTTATTTATTACATACGGTTGAAAATTATGTAGACAAATCAGACAATATATATATAAACTAGCACATTATGTTCAATAAAAGAAAGAAATCTTTTTAAATTCGAGACTGAGACATATGAAATCCTGTCAAGTTCTGGCATCATAGCAGCTTCATTTGCTTCCGCAATGAGCTCTAAATAGGCGCTGAGAGCACAACCACGGCACACTGGCTTCATGATAACGCAAACTGCAATGTCCAATGCTCATTTCATTATTACCGCTTGACTGTAATAATTTTGCACCACACATATGCGGTTTTTGCAGGCCGAAGCAGTTGTGCGAATTCCATTTAACTGTAGAGGTTGAAATAGGTTTATATGATTTCGTTAATTATAAATTTTCGGTGATGTTATTGATTTAACAAACTAAAATATATTTGTTATAAAGATTTGATATTATTTTACCTAATTCTTACATCTACGTCTGATATATAATTATAAGTAAGTATGCAATATATTTCAATGGATTTTTGTCAACAATGTTTATTCTTCCCAAATAATGTCCTCTTCACAAAACTTTAATATTCAAACAAAGGGTATCTTGTCGATAAAATGACGAAGGCAATATTAATCTTTAGATAATCCCTCTATTATTTCCTATTATATTAACTCTAATCCGCTCTATATTTCAAATTCCTTATATTTAGAATCCCTTATACCTAACTAACTTTCCCTTTACATATCCCTTCATTAAAATTACGCAGTTACTATCAAAACTGAGTTTAAAAATCATTATTATGTTAATCGCAACAATTTTGAACCAACGAGCAAAACTAAACACGCGGATGTATTAAATTTTGCGGTGCTTTTGTTATTGTTAGTGATGAAGTCAATTTTGCAGCGAGCCAAATCGAAATAACCGCTATTAGAAACACAACGTGCCCAATATAGCAAACATTTTGATATTTTAAATGGTATATAGAATACACTATATGCTCATAACCCTATAAGTTAGAGTTTTGACTAGAGACACATTACAAAATACTCTTATCGATTATGAAATAAATATATGGTATTATAGATCGAAACTTCTAAGCAGATACTGATATTGCATATTGTATACACATATACATACTAAATCTTACGTCCTACTAATAATTTAAATGTCAAAATGTGTGAGGATAGATATATGGATGTATGTATGTTTGTTCCCCTTTCACGAAAAAACTACTGAACGAATTTGGATGAGACTTTAGAGTAATATTGGTTATACATCAGAATAACACATAGACTACAATTTATAATGATTTTGTGTAATTTGTCCCTAATGTGAAAGTTTGTGAAGATTTCTGTATGTTCGGATTTGTTTTTTAGAAATAAAGCCATAAACCGCCCACGGCTTCACCCACGTGGAATACGTGTACGGAAATGAAAGTCACTCTGTCCTACTATTATAGGAAAACTGTATGTATTTTTCCTATAAGTTAATTCAAAACATGGCCTATAAGTGTAAGTACCAAATTTCACCCCAATATGTTTATTCCTTGGGTTTAGCAGACCTAAAAAATGTACATAGGTAATTGTAGGTAATAGGTAATTGTTTAGTTGTGGTATGGTAGGTAGGTGTTAGAATACTATGAAGAGAGATATTATATTTCAATTATAAATATGTACATGTGATGCAATTAAACACTTCAAGTATAAAGTAATTATCTTTAATAATTATACCAGCCTGCTATACTTGTGTTAGTTGATCGACAACTCTCTAAAAAACGCTTCCATTGTCAAGTGTGCAGAAAACAATATAAAATTGACTAACTGCCACCGAAAAACAATCTTCCTTTTTTATAAATATTGTTGAATCAAACAATCAAGTAACCTTACATTAAGGTCAGTCGGGGGAAGTGCGCCATAAAATTTTCATAGCTGGATTCAATGTAAAATAATTTCTTTTTGTGCTGACTTAAGAATGTAATTTTATTAATTTAAGAATATTTGGTATTTTGTGATAACAACCTATAGCCATTCAAGGAAATCGGACCATAAATTAATAATATTTTGCTCAAAGTAAAAAATGGTAGTAGGCGCACTTGCCTCTGGAAATGGGGTAAGTGCGCCTGTGTAAAAAAACGCCAATATGGAACATTATAAAGAAAACACTCATTTTAGTCCATTGAGAAATAAGTTTTACTCACATTGCTCTTGGATAATTTTTAATCACTCAATATTATAACAAACTATGGCTGTCAAATCAAATTCGGGGTAAGTGCGCCATATGTTTGTAAATCAGGGCTTCAAAACATTTTAGATTTTTTTTTTGCTATATTTAGGTATTAATATTATAGTTTTGTGTGCGGATATGTTGGAATAAAAAAATGGTAGCCCTAATACAAAATCCATTTTATTTCTAAAAACTAAAAAAAAACATACAAAAATGTAGGAATTAACAATTTTGAATGCCTTATAACTCAATTACTTAGAATTTGGCCTTATGACATTTAATATGTTTTAGCTGCATTATATCCAGATAACGTGCCTGATCGAACAGTTGCAACCTCGTCACGTAAAGTTGCTCTAGACCAAGGTATTTCATTTTTCTTTTGTAAAAACGAATTAACTAATACGCCCTTTTATTTAAGTCGGCTCAAAACAAAATACAATATAAAATTTTAATAATAATAATTCATATTAGTAAAACATATTTTCAAAAAAGGTTGGTAATATATGGTTCAGGGGCAAGTGCGCCATACGACTAGTAACTGTGGCGCACTTGCCCTACTCGACAATTTTTAGGTACATTGTTCGCATTGCTAACAATCCTTTATTTTAGTATATATAAATAAAATTCAGGCAGGAAGTTAAAATAAAAGGTTTAAACTATGTACTCACCTTGCTGGTTTACAGAAATATGTTAAATATCTTAAAATATTTGATGTTATCTTTCACGGGGTCATCTCTGTTTACAGGTCTAAACGACACTTAAAATAAAATGGCGAATAAATCGTATTAAAATGAACAGAGCCATTTATGGTTTTTAGTGGAACTGTATTTCAGTTAGTAGCATAGATATAAGATTGCGGTAATTCTATAACATCAATAGTTTTCGATTTTTTTAGGGCAGGTGCACTTACCCCGTCGGCGCACTTGCCCCACCTGACCTTATATCTTATTATTAAATACTAGAAATTACCAAATTTATTACATATTGGATTTTGCTCGCGGCTTCGCCCGTGAATAAGAATTTTCCGGAATATAAGTTCCGCTATATATTTTCCCGCAATAGAAAGTAGCATATTTCCTTCCCGGGGTCTGAAACTACTTAAGTATATCCATACCGAATTTCATCGAGGTCCGTTGAGTATTTTTTGAGATTAACGCGTTCAAACAAACAACTAAACTCTTCAGCTTCATATAACAGTATATATAGATTTACAGAATCATTATATACGGGACCGTAAACAAAGATATTATATCAACTTCGTTTAACTACAGTAATTAGAGCATACTCAGTGTGTCTTAAGGCTTAGCGAAGTCTCTGTGGGAGCTCTCCGGAAATATTAATAATTTTCCGTAGCATTGTAATGCTCTTTGATTGATCCTAATAGAATACTTATATTGTCAAACAATACAATTGTTAACAAAGAACACACATAGACCACACAAAAAATGACATCTTTAAAATTGTATCATAATATATTCAGTTTATCAAAAGGGTTCCGAATCCAAAAAAGTTAAAAATCGCTGATCTAGAGTTGGGGCAGTACACACCTACATAAGTAATAATAATATTATGTCAATGATTATGTCACTTAGCCCTGATATCTATGCAATCCTATATATGCAGAAAATAATCAAAACCATAATATTACCTATTTATCAAGAGGATTATAAAATAAGTGTACCATCAATATCATTTTATCGTATACATCATTTTATCTATGATGTCAAGTACCTATTCTGTAAATCCACAAAATATCATATGCACTTTTGATGCTATGTGTTATTTATTAGGCGCTCTACCTGCATATTTAAAGAATAAGAGGACATTTACACATATTTTTTTATTATTCTTAATTGTATTTTACATAGCTTGCCATGTGTAATACAATAATAAGGTTTATTGAAGGTTTATCAAAATTGGTAAATTAATAAGCATTTGTTCCAAAGTTGTGCTTAAACGGTTTTTGCATAAAACGGAACGTCACAAGAAAAAGTCGCGTGCGCGTCGCCGTCAGGAACTTGTAGTTTTTTTTTATCTTGTCTTGTTGATCTCAAAGCTTGGAATTCGAAGAAACTATCGTCAAATCAAATATTTGATTTAAACACGCAATGTTGAAATGATATGTGATGAAACAAATTGTTTTCAATCAGTGCCTTATTCGTTTATTGTTTAAAGTGTGACCGTACTAAAATAAACAGATGAGAGATTCGACCATCGGTGTTCATTTGTTTTCATTATGACGAAGCGCCGAAGAATACTTCACGCTGACAAAATAATACAAAATGTTATTAATGTCTTTTGTTTGTTAATGTTTTTACAGTTAAAAGGTAAGTGAAGAATGAAATTGCTTTGTTTATCTCCATGATTCTTAAGAATGTATAGGTACCTAATGCATAATTTATGTACAAGGTGCATCGATGCAAGGTTTTTTGTAGTAAACTCTCTTGAAGATGGTAGCATATGATACTGTTAAAAAAATATATATCTACTTGTCTTTCGCTGTCGTATAATCGTTCGTTTTGCATTCGATTTACCAACAAAACATTGTAATTATCATTTTTATACAATTGTAAAATAAATATTAAAATAGCTGCTATAAACAAATAGCACACTAGTGAGTACTCAACAAAATTATTATCATTAATATATTTTTTTAAAACAATAACAATGATCTGCGTAGTTGAAAGTAAACAAATATATACTCAACAAAATTGTTGTCATTCAATATTTTCATTAAAACATAAGCAATTAGTTGAATAGTTACGACTATAACTGAAAAAGAATGAATGTACTTACTAGTAACATAGTTTTAAAGGAGTCCACAATATATACAGTTATAGTTTCCATGAACTATGTACATTCCATATTGTTCATATTTTAATTGCAGTATCTTAGTTATGTAATAATATTTACATCTATGCATATTATAAAACAAAGTACCTTTGTCTGTATGTTATTGATTTACTCAAAACCGAATGAACAGATTTTTAAGAAATTTGGTATGGAGATAGTTTAAGACCCTGGGAAGGTTACAGGCTACTTTCTATTCTGGGAAAATATAAGGTGGGATTTTTATCCCGAAAAACTTCTTCATGCAAGCAAAGCCATGAGCAAAAGCTAGTAATAAAAATACTTCTACCAAAGAACTAAGAATATGGCCACATTTGAATTCAAGGACTTCTCACGCACAGTATGTCACCTAAGATACAATTACTGTCTAATTCCAAACATTCTGCTAAAATTATAATTGTAAATATTTGTGACAATATTTTGTCAAATCAGGACCTGCTTGAATAGTTTGGTTGAAGTATTACACAATATAGCATAGGCTACTTTTTCCCAAGGAAAGTACACCGTGGGACAATGATATTGGCTAAAGGCTTTTTCCTGGATGAAACCACAAACTAAAGCAATCTTCTAATATTATAAATGTGAAAGATTGTAAAAATGTTAGGATGTTCGTTAGAGTTAAACGCAGAAACAACTGATCGGATTTGTATGAAATTTGGCATGCAGATAGATGAGGCATGTCCTGATTTAACGCTTAAGCTACTTTTTATCCTGGTAATTTATGGAAAAAAAATGGATATTTATGATCAGATTTATAACGACATAGCAAAATGATCTTACAAGTTAAGCTATAAACAGTTTTCAGTAGTGGGAAACGTTTTTCACGCAGGCAAACCACGAACAACACTTAGTTCATAAATTGGTCAATTTAAACTGGCTGTACTGTACTTTTTCTTCCATATTTTCAGGCTATTATTCGGTAGCAAGTAACCCAATACTTCTCTATTCAACGGCATCTGACATTCGTATAGTAAACACTTCAAAACTCGGCAAAGTGAACACAATAGTGAAAGATCTTGAACATGGCTCCGCTGTGGACTTCCACTACAGGAAGGAACTTGTGTGCTGGTCTGATCAAAATGCTGAGTTGATACAATGTATGAAGTACAATGAGACGTACATAGGAGAAAAGGTATGTTTATTAAATACAATTAATCCATGTTGCTGTTCATACTAACTTGTATTATTAGTTTAAAATCTCCCATATAATGTAGTATGTAAAAAAAGTACACATAAAGATTTTATATTTTAAAAATGTTATATTATCTACTAATAATGTCATCCTTACGATTACCCAATTCATATTATGTTTACAAAAACTGCTAGATTAATAACATGAAAGATACAGAAAGAAACCATTCCATCCATCCATTCAACTATACAATGTAGTACTTAATTGGAGCCCATCAACCATAGTTATAATCCATCTAATGTTTTTTGTATCCTTAATTCTGTATACCAGTAAACAATTGCAGATGCTCTTACTCTAAATGTTATAATTGTTCACATTTTTTTAAACTACATATTGTATTTTCTCTTTAAGTGATTATAATTATAATCTTCTGAGAAACAAATGTCTTTAACGGTAAACATTAATAACCTTAAAGCAAGGCTCAACATAGTTATCTTGTATATGCCATATAAAGTTTATCCTATAAAAATATTAATAATTAAATTAATTACTTATTTTATGTATAATTTATAAGAATTACAGATAGAACCTCTTTCTCTCTCTCTCTGTCTCTTCTGCTCACATAGAAAAAAACATGCATTCCAATATTAGTTTATTGTATGTTCTCTCGTATCCTATGTCTATTGTATCTTATATTGCAAATGGTTTACACTGACCTGGGAGATAACCTTATATCATTACCCTATAATTAAAACTGTAGCACTGGATACATACCAATACAATTATATTAGATGTTCAACTTATTAAAATAATGTTACCATTAAATACTTCTTATTGAAAATTATAATTAATAGTTATCAGTAGGTCAAAGACATTACTCTATTTAAATCAAGATTATATCTATCAGATACTTTAATATTATTAGTATTTGTAGATAAAGAAGCCTATTATTTTGTTTTGTTTAATGTTTGCAAATACAAATTATCATTTATTTTTTGGTTCTGTGTTTTTGATATTTCTGTAAATCATTGGCTCTCTATTACAAGATCCCATGTTGATTTGTATTTATGTTGTAAAAATAAGATGTAAAATTTTCATGTTGGTAAAAATTAGTAAAGATCACAATTAAACTTCCGGAGTTTTTTTTTTTAAATCATGTGTTATATACAAATACAATATGAGAAAAAAATATAACTCAGAACCCTGTAAAAGTGAGCCAATAATATATCAGCTGAGGTGGACTCATATGTTTAGACAAAAGCTAATTTAAATAATAGGGTAACTGATATCTAATTTTAATTGAGCTACAATTATCTAATACAAATACAGAGTTAAGCACTTGTGACTAATAATATACAGATTGTCTAGGAATCGGTAGTCAGTACATAATCAGTTTACATGGCCTAATTTTAAGTATTTCAATATTACTGGTTCTGCATAAAAATTATTTCTTGTTATGATCCGTCCCAGTCCACCCATCTATTCTACATAAAGTAATTTAATTTGAAATTCTTAAATTATTTTCCAATTTCACTTTCTTGTGATTGGTTACAAGAAATGTGCACATGTCAAGTTTGAAAAGCAGAAGACACACATGCTATTTAATTATAAAAAATAAATACTGGCTCGATGAAATAAAAACAAAAATAATGTATACAAATGCAATAAAAATGCTAAATTTAAACCTTCACAGGTTGAAACCGAAAGGAGACACTAACATGGCCACTATTAAATTGCATAAATGTAATCTTATATTGCACTCTCCAAACCATTTTCTCATATTGAATGTGTCACATATTTATTTTATTTTATTTAAAACTTTATTGTATACCGCAATGCTATATGTAATTTTTTCATTCAAATTCAAATAATTATTGGTATTGTTTGCAGATAAGGATAGTCTCGCAAGGATCCCTCACGCCCACAGGCATTGCGATAGACTGGTACACAAACAAACTATACTGGACAGATGGAGACACTAATAGGATAGAAGTTATTTGTATAGAACAAAAGTATAGAAAGGTTTTATTCTGGTCCGAGGTTGACTTGGCCAGAGCCATAGCCGTTGTTCCTAAAGATGGGTAAGTTTAAATAGTATTAAGCCATAAATAGACATTTATTCATAAATGATATTGATATCTTCAATGGTTCTGTAGCCTCAACAAGGTCTAAACTCAATAAGTTAGTTACCTTGGGGAAAAAAAAATTGTATCATTACATTATATTTTTAATATTTATGATTTTGATCTATTAAAATGGTGACATAAGCAAAAAATCCATTTTACATATTAGATAGTAAGTTAAATTATGCATAAACTTACAATAATAACCATTCTTTCATTTATAATGAATTATGAACCTATTTGTTAAATAATTATTGTGTTAAGTGGCGAGGAATAATCAACTGTCGAACATCAATGCTCTATTTGTACGAAACTCTAATTACCATAAGATGCAATGGAGTCTCTTAAAATATATATTTTCAGGTTGATGTTTTGGACGGACTGGGGTGAAATACCTAAAATAGAAAGAGCCGGCATGAACGGCGACCCGGCCACGCGCAAAGTTATAGTTAAAGAGAATATATTTTGGCCAAACGGAATTACGATAGATTACGACAATAATTTGATTTATTGGATGGACGCGAAGCTTCAGTTTGTTGATGTTATTGATTTTAATGGTGATAAAAGGAAAAGGATTGTTAACGGAGGTCTTGTGTATCCGTATGCGCTGACGTTTTTCAATTATAAACTTTATTGGACTGATTGGAAAACTTGGTGAGTCTAATTATTTATTTAACAGCTTATTAATACCAAAATACAGTCTAAAATCCTTTAATATGGACGAAAATTAAACATGTCTTACTCCTTTCCCATTTTGAATTTCAATTGCTAAAACACAATGGTCAATACGCAATGTTCTAAAGCCTTTAATCAACTTTTATTTATCTTAAAAAAATATTTCAGGTCGATCCACACATGGGATATATCGACTAACGGGCCTTCAATAAAAGAACTTATAAAGTCGCACGAAGTACCTGTGGACATTAAGGTGTACGACGCGACCAGGCAGCCGATGCCTAGCGGAGACTATCCGTGTAAAGATAACAATGGTGGATGTTCACATCTGTGTCTCCTGTCACCTACACCGCCAGGTAAAACCATGGAAAAATGCATAATTAGTTTGACCTTAATAATGCAAATACAGTAGTTATAGAAATACTGTAAAAGTGGTTTTAAACTTTAAATAATGTTATTGGTGCGAATATTTGTACATTCCTGGGTAAACGGCATTGGCTGAATAATTTCATGTCAGTTTATTAATCTATCGGCATAACAGATTTCATCAGAATACGTTTAGGGGTCTATGGCTACTTCTAACCAATATTCAAACATCTTGACACAAGTGCTTGTGTAAACTTAAGGATTACCAGTACAATTTTTTGCTGGTGGTAAGATATATTTTATATCCGCATGGATAGTAACCACCATACACAAGGTGTTAAAACTCACTCACTGGCTCACGTTAGTGTGTCGCGTTCTGGGCTCAGCCTGTGTATATCCGGTATAATTATGTTGACCGCCGATGGGTAATCACCACTCATCAGTCGACATTCTATTAGACCCCACTCTACTTACCATCAGGTGCAGCAAGGTCACTTAGCAGTGCATGTATAATAAAGTACTATTTTATTGCAGGCTACATATGCGCATGTCCCACCGGCTCCAAGCTGAAAGAAGACAGCAACACAACATGTTACGACAGCCCTCAGTCCCTACTGATCATAGCCCAGCGGTCGGCGATTTCCAAAATATCGCTCGACTCACCAGACTTCACGCCATATACCCTGCCATTAAAGGATCTGAAGAGAGCTCTCACTGTGGACTTTGATCCTAAATCGGAGTACATTTACTGGGCTGACAACTTGGTAAGTGATGTTACTAATATTGTTAGTAACATACTGTACAAAGAGAATCATACTTGGTCCTATGCTACGTAATTTGCGTATGAAAAAGAAAACACCTATTATGTATTTATTATTATCAAATAAAAGTGTATAGGAGAAGTTGTAAATATTGCGAGTAAGTTAAAGCCATTCTGGGTTTGATTCACAATTCTGACATCGATATAATGATTTAAAAGTAGTAATGTCATACACAAAGAGAATCATATTTGGTCCTATGCTATGTCATTTGTATATCAGGGAAAAAAATATTATGTATATTATTCAATAAAAATGTGTATGCGTAAAGTTGTAAATATTGCGAGTAAGTTAAAGCCATTCTGGGTTTGATTCACAATTCTGACATCGATATAATGATTTAAAAGTAGTAATGTCATACACAAAGAGAATCATATTTGGTCCTATGCTATGTCATTTGTATATCAGGGAAAAAAATATTATGTATATTATTCAATAAAAATGTGTATGCGTAAAGTTGTAAATATTGCGAGTAAGTTAAAGCCATTCTGCGTTCGATTCGCAGATCTGACAGATAGGATTGGTGTAAAATTATCAATAAATGAAATGCATATAAAAATATATTTTACATTAATGATCAAAGTAAAAATGAAATCACATAATCCTAATCCGATACTAGGATTTGTTAGTAGGTACTGTTTATCGCCAAAAATCAACTGGAAACAAATATTCGCGAATAACAAGAATATTTGTCGTGATAAGGTCATCAAACGTATTTGATTAACTGTTAATCCACTTCATAGACTACCTATAATTAAATATTTATCTAAATCGGCTTAGATGTTTTAATACAGATACAATAAAATTAATGAATAATTATTATTAACATTTATTATTGTTAACACACCCACGTTCCTTCTTATATAAATACGTTTTTTTAAGGTCATTTAACACATGTACAACTAACCCTTTTATTGATGTCAATTGGTCATTAAAGCCTGGAATTTATCTACGTTTTATATAAATATTCAAATCTGCGAATATTTAATTGGGGTAAATATACAAATAGGAAATTTTATACGTAGTTGTGCTACTGGTGGTCTGAGTTCTCATGTTTGGTTACAAGACCTCAGCAGCCATGAAGATGTCCATGATATGGGCCCTACCTGGCCTTACAAAAGAAATACGGCTTGATACTACATTTTCTTTAAGGCTAAAACGATATCGAAGGCGCGTCTGGACGGCAGCGAGCAGTCCGTGGTGATTCACAGCAGCGGCGTGCCCGACAGCATCGCCATCGATCCCCTCGCGCGCAACATCTACTGGACCGACCCCGTCACCGACACCATCAATGTGGCCAGGCTCGATGGCACTTCGAAGAAGGTATGTGAGGAAGCTTAGCTGGTGGCAGTACCGGCTCTAGGCCCAGGAAAGATTCTAGGAGACCGACACAATTTCAAGAGTTCGATGCATTTACTTTGACTTGAATGTAATCTATTGTGACCCAAAAGACTATCGGAAAAAAGAGCCTTAGAATTTTTTGCATGGTAGCCTAAGGCCAGCTCTGTTTTTTTGGCATCAGTGTCCAAGCATGGAAATCAGCTATGCGTAAAGTACAACCAATGTCGCAAACCTTTTTGAAATATTAACGTTATTATCTTATATCACCTATGTTTCAGTCTAAATTAAGCATAATATTTGCAATCTGGTTAATGTTATTTTCTGAAAATAGAAACAACAGTCAATCTGTTATAATTTACTTATTTTTCCCTTAGGCCATCATTCCAATGCACAATCATATAAACAACAATATATAATATATATGCAGGTTATCGTCCACAACGATCTATACGATCCCCGCGCGATCGCACTGCATCCCACTGGCGGTTGGATGTTCTGGTCGGATTGGAACGAGAAGAAGCCCAAAATAGAACGAGCTAACCTGGACGGCAGTGGACGTGTGCTGCTGATATCCGAGAAACTAACGTGGCCCAACGGCATCGCGCTGGATACCGTCGCTAACAAATTATACTGGTGTGATGCAAGAACTAGGAAGATCGAGGTGGGTTGTAGGTTTGAGGTCAAAGCTTTGCCTGATAGTAGGATATTTGTCACCACCTGGATAGAAACCAGCGCGCATAATATGTAAGATCGACTATTTTGTCGACTACTGAAGGATATCATCTCTTGTGTATCGATTTTGTATCCGGATACCACTCCACTGACCATGTCATAATGTGTCCAAAAGTCTTCAGTGGACTTACCACTTGATGTGTTTTATAAGACATTCTAAATGTGCTGAAAGTTTTAATCAAACTTGAATTGCATTAATTATTTTTCCATTGTTGCATATTTTAACACCTGAACATCATCACTAAAAACACAATAAATTATAATTATAATTAATATATTCCATCCACAGGTATGTAATATGGATGGTACAGACAGAAAAGAATTGCACAGTACTGAATTACTGCATATTTTCGGATTGACTTTGCTCGGAGACTATCTCTACTGGACAGACATGCAGAAGCGAACACTGGACAGAATTAACAAGAATACAGGTAAAGTGTTCTAAGGTATCTGATATAAACGTTTCGTGAGATTCTACTAAATTTAATGACGATTTAAATTGAATTCATTGAAAATTCTTATTCAAGCTATGCAAGGTTTAACCATATTGTAAAAAAATCTACTAATATTATAAATGTAAAAGTTTGTTTAGATGTTTGATAGCCTTAATAGTCTATAAGATATGGGAAACATTACCAAGTCAAACACCAAAAAAATATTATCTAAGATTCTGCATTTGCACTGGTTATAGCTCAAGAAATAACATTCATCTGAGTATAGCTACGAACAAAGCTATTTCATGATAGTATAATGTTTCACCATATGCATATAACATGTATTGCACTGTAGGTTTGGACAGACAGCCAGTGGTGGAGCAGATGGCGAGCATGATGGGCGTGAAGGCGATCCGCCTCGGCGAGGCGCTCGGCTCCAACCGCTGCGCGCTCCACAACGGCGGCTGCTCGCATCTCTGCTTCAACAGGCCCGGGGACTACGTGTGCAGCTGTCCGCTGGGTATGGACACATTTTTTTTTTGTTTTCGCGTAGAATGTTTTTTATGACTACCGCCCATGCCTTCGTGGGTGGCGACTTGGTGGTTAATGATTATGTTGGGGACACCGTGCATTACGACCCGGCATTGAGACGTCCAGATTTGATGATGACCTTCAGGTAACCGCCGGGCCGAGTCCCAAACCCTATATACAACGCACGACATACCAACTAAAACACCGCGATGGGCTTCGGCGCATTAGGGACGGCTACGGGCTTCCTCTGACGGAAGTGTCTAAGTCGTCGTCCGTAGTCGCCTGGTGCGGCCCCGTCGCCTTTTACGACAGACGGGGGATACCGTGGTCGAATTCTCCAAACGTTCCCAATCCACGGAGCGGCGCTGAGTATGGACACTGTTGCAACCTATTATAGTACACTAGTTTTAGAGAAAGCTCTCAAAACAAAACAAATTTCTCTGTTTTTTTTATATTTTGTCATTGATGCTCCGCTCCTGTTTATCATATGATGTTATATAGCCTATAGCCTTACTCGGTAAATAGGCTATCTAACATAAAAAATCCAAATCAAACCAGTAGATCCTGAGATCAGCCCATACAAACTCTTCAGCTTTATATAATTGTAAACATTAGTTACTGACAAGATTTCACGCTGCACGGGTAACGGCCGACATTAAAAAATAATTATCGAGGTTCTATCTCCATAAAACAACAAAGAAATAACACTAACATAAACTAATCTGAAATGCAACACAATCAATCACGGAGTTGTTTAACGATAGCAATATATAATTCGTTTCTCCCTGAAGAATCTCCATATATCAAACAAAGTTCCCACTAAGTATGTATGTATATCACAAAGTAAAGTAAGTAAACTTTTATTACAGTTTTGGAACTCGGCAGTGATCGCAAGACTTGCGTGGAGCCCGAAGCGTTTCTGGTGTACAGTCGCAAGAACGTAATTGGCAGGATCAGCATAGAGAATGAAAACAACGACGCAGTGTTGCCGATAAAGGAACTGAAGGAAGTCAGGTGAGGATTAACAGCCTCAATACTAACTATTCTGCACTGAGACAAATGTTTGTACTGTCTGCAAATATTTGTCTGGAAAGCGGAGGCTGTCAGCAAATCGGTCGTATTTTCTAATTACCCAGTCAAAGATTTCTGTCTTAGTATGGATTCGAGATTCCAAAAATGAAATAATTTTATCCTTCTTAGATAATCGTCACTATATATTCCTACATAGTAATAGTTAAATATCATACTACGTAGTAATAGTTACATTGTCATAGAATTAAATAACTCCTTTATAAAAATAAATTACAAGAATACAACAGGCGTAATTGATATAAAGGAAAAAACAATTAAATTTGGCACATCTAAGGTTGATATTTGTTTGCAATATGTGTGATTGCTGAGTTTATTCATTTACTTTTTTTTTTTATTTTAGCGCTCTTGCCGTGCACGTGTCTGGAGCTAAGTTATACTGGTCGGACAGCAAAATGAAAACAATCAGTCGATGTTCTATAGACGGAACTAATGTAGAGAAGATATTAGAGTGGATGGGATTAGTTGAAGGTAAGTCGAATGAATATTGAATATGTTTAACATTAAATAGGGATTAAGAGTATATTATCATGAGTGTTAATACGTCAATAAAGTTGAAAGTAAAATGAGCTGGTGGTAGCATACACTTGGTGTGAACCTGTCATAGTAGTCCACATAAGTGTCACGTAATAGACCGTCAAAATCAATGCGACTGGCGAAGAATAATCAAAAAAAAACAATGTTACATAACGCGTTGTACGTACCGCCCCTACCGCCACTGTTACGCATCGTAACGTTTTACAAGACCCCCCCCCCCTCCCCCTCTCCTCCAAATTGTGTTACGTAATACTTGGACGGCCCCTAAGTAGTCAATCAATGTTAAGGTTATAGCTTAAGGTCCATTTTTCATACATTTTGTTTCACCTTTAATCGGGGTAACTAAGCAAGTATTGACAAGTAAAGAATTTAAATTCACGTCTAGTTAGTGATTAGTTCTCGCAGTTGAAAGAAAAACGTAAAAATAATCAATATGCATGGATATTTCGGCCTTTAAAATTTAATAATGTATGTAAAATGGACCTTAAGCTATAACCTTAAGGGACAGAGGAGTCATTTAGTAAAATGATTCAATAATATGATTGTAGGTCTCGCAATCGACTGGGCGGGGCAGAACATCTACTGGACGGACACGGCTACGCAGCGCATCGAGGTGGCGCGGCTCGACGGCTCCAGCAGGAGAGCGCTCATCTGGCAAGGGCTGAAGAAACCGAAGAGTATTGTGCTCGACCCTAAGAAAGGGTAAGTTTTATATCACAAGGCTAGCTTAGATATCTTGGAATTAGTTGTAAAATGGCATCTCGACTTCAATTGTAATGGTGTTTTAGACTAGTAAATTCTCGTAGCAATATATTGCGCAAGAACTGCCAGAAGCGTTTACACTAGCGTCAATATTCAAATAATTCTATACATATGCGACTCGCCGCAAGTCCTGCAATAAAAAATAATTTGCAGAAGTCCCGTTCCGTGATTGATACAGAATAAAAATCGCTAGCGTCAATCAACATTTGCAAGTTTTCTTAGTCATTTAAAACTCGCCTAGCTTTAGGACTTCTCTCTTTAGGTTCTAATTAGTTCCGTATTCACAGATACATGTATTGGTCAGAACTCGGTTCGAAGAGTATCAAACGCGCCGCCATGGATGGGTCGTCGCCCACCGTGTTTATGGAGCAAGTAGGCAGGGTCCACGCCCTCGCCATAGACTACGAGAAGCGTGCCATCTACTGGGCGGCACTGGACCCGCCCGTCATAGAGTTCGCGTACCTCAACGGCACTGGCAGGAGGACGTTAGCTGACGACATACCGATGCCGTTTGCACTCACACTGTATAATGATTCGGTGTTTTGGGGCGATTGGAATACGGGTAAGAATCAATAATGTATTGCCGAGAAAACAAATTCATATAACATTATCATATCGCATCTAAAATTCTGAAAAAAAAATGCTAGATAAGTAACATTATTATTTTTACATTGTACTATTTCTACATTCATTTTAATTTTGCACTTATTCAACGGTATGTCTCGGCAGGTATAGTAGAGAGCGCCAAGAAACGCGACGGGTCCCAGCGCCGGGCGGTGCACGCCGGGCTGGACTACCTGTCCGACCTCAAGGTGTTCGGCGGCGCGGGCGCGGCGGGCGGCAACCAGTGCGGCGCCGACAACGGCGGCTGTGCGCACCTGTGCCTCGCCGCGCCCGCCGACTACCGCTGCGCCTGTCCCGCGCACTACCGCCTCGCCAGGGACAACGTCTCCTGCACCGGTACACCACACTATATAGTTCATCCCCGAGGCAATTCTTGTGCGCTCGGTCTTCAAACCGAATGTACGCCAGCACGGGGGGGCTTTTGTCGCGGCCCTCTAGGCACACAGTTAAGTGTGTGTTATATCATGGTTGCCAATTCATATTAAGGCCTATGAAGGCTCGCGAACAGTGCCTAGCCTTCTCTCCTCTCATCCTAAGAGCTTTCCTTATCCTTCCCCGCACTTCCTTCCAAGCTATCTCCTCCCAACTTTCTCAAAGGACCCTGCAGTCGCTAAACCGCGGGATTTCAGTATCTCATTCGCGGGTTTCCCACAGCGTTGATTGCGGGGTTAGAAGCACAATAAAAAACTATGGTTATATCTACAGGTTCACGAAAAGAAAAAAATATATATATTGATTACTAAATACTTTTACACTGGCTAGCTAGAGGCATTTCAAAAAGGCTGTTTACATTATCAATTCTTGTTATTATATAGTCCCTTCCATTAAAATAAAATAAAATGCAAATATTTTAATTTCAGAACCAGAAGAATTTCTGTTATTCGCCCAAAAGAACGCAGTTGGTCGAATATTGGTGGCCAATGGGGAGAGCAATGACGCGTTCATACCTTTAACCGGCTTGAAAAACGTCAAAGCCATCGAATACGACCCTGTCAATAAGTATGTATTATATTTACTATTCAATCACTGCAACTAAGACTAGCCTTTTTTTAACAGTCTGTGACAAAATTACAAATTAATATCTTGCAGTAGTTTTTATTTATGGCTCTGATCTCTATTTAATAAATTGATCTGTGTCTGTATCATAGGTTCTTATACTGGATGGACGACGACTCGCACGCGATACGACGCGTTCCCATATCGTACTCGACGACATCAGCTGTGACGGACTCGTCGCCGGTGGTGACGGGGCTCTCGCGCCCCTTCCATATGGCGCTGGACGTATTGGGAAGGACCCTCTACTGGACATGTTCCGATACAGACTCGATAAACGCGACCACTATCGATACCAACTCGTCTGTCAGCGTCATTGTTAGAGGAGATAACATGATGCCACGACACCTCGCTTTTCATCAGACCAAGAGGTAAGTTCTAATAGCTTGAATGTGGTGATCTGCAGCTATTTTCAATCTGTTTGTTTTAACCTACATTTAAGCATATCGTGTTTTTTTAGAGCAATATTATATGGCTTACACATAATTTGCAGCAGTTTCATCTACATATTATAGCATTCGATATGTACGAGTATTTACGATTTACTTTTCGCAGACTGTTGGTGTGGAACGACGTAGGCCGTGGCGCCATAACGCGCGCGAGCGTGGACGGCACCGCGCGTGTGGACCTCGCGCACGTGGCCAACGCTACCGCGCTCGCCATCGACCAGCCTGCCGCCACCGTGTATTGGGCCGCCGGCAGACAGATACACGCCATCGACCTCGACGGATCCAACAAGTAAACAATCCCCTTTCCGTACTCTGAATACGTCCTTGAGACGATGTAATAATGTGTGTAACGTGTGTGCGTGTGCGCGTGCGCAGGCGGCTGGTGTGGCAGGGCGGCTGGGCGGGCGCGCTGGGCGTGCACGGCGGCGCGCTGTACCTGGGCGGCGGCGAGCGCGCGCTGGCCCGCGTGCCGCTGCACCGCCGCGACGCGCCCGCCGCCTCCGTGCCGCACCTCGCCCGGCTCGTCGCGCTGCGGCAACTCACCAAGGTCAGTCCCATATACCTCATGTTGTGGATTTTTGTAATATCGTATTTTAATTAATCAAAGCCTATATTTAGCCTTCGATCATACTTTGTGCACATGTTGATTTCGGAGAGGTCTGTTAACCAACAGTAAAACAGACAAAAATAATTTAACAAATTGGTGATTTGTGTTTTGATGCTGTTCTTAATGATTTTATTTTTGTTTGCATGTACAGGCAAACTGGGTTCTGGTTTTTGATTATATGTATAGATGCGATAGTATAAGTTAGTGTGGTGTTGTGTAGACCGCGCGCACGCACGCGTGCTGGCTGGGCGGAGCGCTGCGGCAGCGGCGCGGGCGCGTGCGGCGCGGGGGCGCGTGCGGGTGCGCGCCGCACTGCCAGGCGGCGCCGCGCTGCGCCGCGGACCACTTCCTCTGCGACGCGCATCTGCCGCGCCCGCGCTGTCTGCTCAACGACTGGAAGTACGCACTCACACACATCATCATCTCTACCTTGCATTCAAAACATTCAACCACACTCGTCTTAACCTCTTATTAACTTGAGCCAAAAATCATCCATAATTATCGAATAGTTCTTGTATTTTAGTGCGAATGTGGCGTGTGCGTTAGTGTATTTCTGACTGAAAGTATGATGAAGTATGGTGTAACAAATTTTAAGGTAAAATAATAGATACCTTTTATTGATATTTATTTAGTTAATTCGAAATTTTCACTTTTTATTTGAAATCTGCGGTTCGAGTCATTTATTATAAAATGATATTTTTGAGAAATTAAATATATGGTTGTATTTAGTAACACAATGTCAAAATGACCCAGTACAATATTTAACTTATGACATAGTATGTTTGCTAATCATACAATAATTTATATGAGTGTGCACATACAGAAATTTCCTTGCAACATTTCCCACAGTTAATTTTTCAATAAATTCTCTCATTCTGTCACATTCAATTTTAATAGGGTACCGGACTCATTTTGGTTCTTTACTATTGTCCAACTTTTACATTATATAAATTATAACAGGAGGAATTATTGAAATCCGGTAAAAAATCAACAACTTATAAGTCTTTGAATGTCAGTAAAAGGAGTAACAAGAAACAGAAAACAGACGAAATACCCACATTTGACGTCATCGGAAATTACGACGCGTGCGAAAGAAAGAGATCAAGCGATATCCCCACAACGCGCCCACTTCTGCACGTTACAATATTTGGAATATGAATTAATAGCCCAATTTTCAACCAATTTTTATGCAGTTTTCGTTGGAGTATTTCTTTTTCGTATTATTAATCATTACATATAGAATAATGAACAAAATCAAACATAAGCCGGTTCCGTATTATGGAAATGGTTAGTTTAAATGAGTACCAAATAAAAATGATTGCTGCAACCAGTAAATAATAAAGGAGAGTAAATAAAAGAACCATTCTACACAATATAATAAAAAAAAAATCTTTGTTTGTACTATATCTACTTTATGCCTTAGGAATAATTTAAAAATGACACTAGAGTTTTTAGTCCGTTTTTCTCAAATGGAAACTGCTTTCCGAACTGGTGCTAGAGCAATTGTTTTATAGAATGGTAATATTTTAATATTCCATTGCTACAAATATATGATTTAATTTGATTACAGATGCGACGGTCAGAAGGACTGCGCGGACGGGTCGGACGAGGCGGAGTGCGGCGCGTGCGGCGGCGGGCTCGTGCGCTGCGCGGACGGCGCATGCGCCAACGCGCTGCACGCTTGTGACGCCGGCGTCTACTGCGCCTCCGCGCAGCTGCCCGACGCCTTCCGGTGCGCTACACACTGCACACTGCAAGCTTACTGCATGCTTAATGTTTACACTAATAATATATAATATATTAATGTAATTATTGTATTATTATAGAAAACCGATGCAAAGTAACTGATGAGTTTGTTTATTACACTTGCCGACGGAGCTTTTCACTTCCTAATTTCAAATTGATTATACTTTTAAAACGCAATTTTTCATTATAATGTCGTGTTCAGATGTGACGACCGTCTATGTCTGGCGGCACGTCTGCTGTGCGACGGCCGGCAGCACTGTGACGACGGCTCTGACGAAGCGCCCGCAGCCTGCGGGTACACGCACAAGGATCAGGTTCGATACAACACACAACATAATGCCTTATTAATGTTAATACAAACGTAATATGGTACAGTAACACGACGTGTGTGCACTCGCAGAGCGGTCGCGGCGGTCGCGGCTGGAGCGCGTTCGTGGTGTGCGGGCTGGTGGCGGTGGGGCTCGGCGCGGCGGGCGGCGCGGGCGCGGCGCTGCGGCGCTGGCGGCGGCGCGGCCG
>NC_051136.1:4717733-4829921 GCF_014839805.1 Manduca sexta
TATATAATTGTAAACATTAGTTACTGACAAGATTTCACGCTGCACGGGTAACGGCCGACATTAAAAAATAATTATCGAGGTTCTATCTCCATAAAACAACAAAGAAATAACACTAACATAAACTAATCTGAAATGCAACACAATCAATCACGGAGTTGTTTAACGATAGCAATATATAATTCGTTTCTCCCTGAAGAATCTCCATATATCAAACAAAGTTCCCACTAAGTATGTATGTATATCACAAAGTAAAGTAAGTAAACTTTTATTACAGTTTTGGAACTCGGCAGTGATCGCAAGACTTGCGTGGAGCCCGAAGCGTTTCTGGTGTACAGTCGCAAGAACGTAATTGGCAGGATCAGCATAGAGAATGAAAACAACGACGCAGTGTTGCCGATAAAGGAACTGAAGGAAGTCAGGTGAGGATTAACAGCCTCAATACTAACTATTGTGCACTGAGACAAATGTTTGTACTGTCTGCAAATATTTTCTGGAAACTGGAGGCTGTCAGAAAATCGGTCGTATTTTCTAATTACGCAGTCAAAGATTTCTGTCTTAGTATGGATTCGAGATTCCAGAAATGAAATAATTTCATCCTTCTTAGATAACCGTCACTATATATTACTACATAGTAATAGTTAAATATCATACTATGTAGTAATAGTTACATTGTCATAGAATTAAATAACTCCTTTATAAAAATAAATTACAAGAATACAACAGGCGTAATTGATATAAAGGAAAAACAATTAAATTTGGCACATGTAAAGGTTGATATTTGTTTGCAATATGTGTTATTGCTGAGTTTATTCATTTACTTTTGTTTTATTTTAGCGCTCTAGCCGTGCATGTGTCTGGAGCTAAATTGTACTGGTCAGACAGCAAAATGAAAACAATCAGTCGATGTTCTATAGACGGAACTAATGTGGAGAAGATATTAGAGTGGATGGGATTAGTTGAAGGTAAGTCGAATGAATATTGAATATCTTTAACATTAAATCGGGATCAAGAGTATATTATCATGAGTGTTAATACGTCAATAAAGTTGAAAGTAAAATGAGCTAGTGGTAGCATACACTAGGTGTGAACCTGTCATAGTAGTCCACATAAGTGTCACGTAATAGACTGTCAAAATCAATTCGACTGGAGAAGAATAATAAAAAAAAACAATGTTACATAACGCGTTGTACGTACCGCCCCTACCGCCACTGTTACGCATCGTAACGTTTTACAAGACCCCCCCCCCCCTCCCCCTCTCCTCCAAATTGTGTTACGTAATACTTGGACGGCCCCTAAGTAGTCAATCAATGTTAAGGTTATAGCTTAAGGTACATTTTTCAAACATTTTGTTTGACCTTTAATCTGGGTAACTAAGCAAGTATTGACAAGTAAAAATTTAAATTCACGTCTTGTTAGTGATTAGTTCTCGCAGTTGAAAGAAAAACGTAAAAATAATTAATATGCATGGATATTTCGGCCTTTAAAATTTAATAATGTATGTAAAATGGACCTTAAGCTATAACCTTAAGACAGAGAGTCATTTAGTAAAATGATTTAATAATATGATTGTAGGTCTCGCAATCGACTGGGCGGGGCAGAACATCTACTGGACGGACACGGCGACGCAGCGCATCGAGGTGGCGCGGCTCGACGGCTCCAGCAGGAGCGCTCATCTGGCAAGGGCTGAAGAAACCGAAGAGTATTGTGCTCGACCCTAAGAAAGGGTAAGTTTTATATCATAAGGTTTAGCTTAGGTATCTTGGAATTAGTTGTAAAATGGCATCTCGACTTCAATTGTAATGGTGTTTTAGACTAGTAAAATCTCGCAGTAATTGCGCAGGACCTCCAGATGCGTTTACACTAGCATCAATATTCAAATAATTCTATACATATGCGATTCGCCGCAAGTCCTGCAATCAAAAATTTGCAGAAGTCCCGTGATTGATACAGAATAAAATTCGATAGCGGAAATCAATCTTTGCAAGTTCTCTTAGTAATTTAAAACTCGCCTAGCCTTAGGACTTCTCTCATTAGGTTCTAATTAGTTCCGTCTTCACAGATACATGTACTGGTCAGAACTCGGTTCGAAGAGTATTAAACGCGCCGCCATGGACGGGTCATCGCCTACCGTGTTTATGGAGCAAGTAGGCAGGGTCCACGCCCTCGCCATAGACTACGAGAAGCGTGCCATCTACTGGGCGGCACTGGACCCGCCCGTCATAGAGTTCGCGTACCTCAACGGCACTGGCAGGAGGACGTTAGCGGACGACATACCGATGCCGTTTGCACTCACACTGTATAATGATTCGGTGTTTTGGGGCGATTGGAATACGGGTAAGAATCAATAATGTATTGCCGAGAAAACAAATTCATATAACATTATCATATCGCATCTAAAATTCTGAAAAAAAAATGCTAGATAAGTAACATTATTATTTTTACATTGTACTATTTCTACATTCATTTTAATTTTGCACTTATTCAACGGTATGTCTCGGCAGGTATAGTAGAGAGCGCCAAGAAACGCGACGGGTCCCAGCGCCGGGCGGTGCACGCCGGGCTGGACTACCTGTCCGACCTCAAGGTGTTCGGCGGCGCGGGCGCGGGCGCGGCGGGCGGCAACCAGTGCGGCGCCGACAACGGCGGCTGTGCGCACCTGTGCCTCGCCGCGCCCGCCGACTACCGCTGCGCCTGTCCCGCGCACTACCGCCTCGCCAGGGACAACGTCTCCTGCACCGGTACACACCACACTATATAGTTCATCCCCGAGGCAATTCTTGTGCGCTCGGTCTTCAAACCGAATGTACGCCAGCACGGGGGGGCTTTTGTCGCGGCCCTAGGCACACAGTTAAGTGTGTGTTATATCATGGTTGCCAATTCATATTAAGGCCTATGAAGGCTCGCGAACAGTGCCTAGCCTTCTCTCCTCCCATCCTAAGAGCTTTCCTTATCCTTCCCCGCACTTTCTTCCAAGCTATCTCCTCCCAACTTTCTCACAGGACCCTGCAGTCGCTAAACGGGGGGATTTCAGTATCTCATTCGCGGGTCTCCCCGGTATTGCCCGCGGCGTCCGAAGCCAAAAATAAACTATTGTTATATCTACAGGTTCACGAAAAGAAAAAATATATTGATTACTAAATACTTTTACACTGGCTAGCTAGAGGCATTTCAAAAGGCTGTTTACATTATCAATTTTATTATGTTATTATATAGTCCCTTCCATTAAAATGAAATAAAATGCAAATATTTTAATTTCAGAACCAGAAGAATTTCTGTTATTCGCCCAAAAGAACGCAGTTGGTCGGATATTGGTGGCCAATGGGAGAGCAATGACGCGTTCATACCTTTGACCGGCTTGAAGAACGTCAAAGCCATCGAATACGACCCTGTCAATAAGTATGTATTATATTTACTATTCAATCACTACAACTAACACTAGCCTTTTTTAACAATATGTGACAAAATTACAAATTAATATGCAGTAGTTTTTATTTATGGCTCTGATCTCTATTTATTAAATTTATCGGTATCTGTAGGTTCTTATACTGGATGGACGACGACTCGCACGCGATACGACGCGTTCCCATATCGTACTCGACGACATCAGCTGTGACCGACTCGTCGCCGGTGGTGACGGGGCTCTCGCGCCCCTTCCATATGGCGCTGGACGTATTGGGAAGGACCCTCTACTGGACATGTTCCGATACAGACTCGATAAACGCGACCACTATCGATACCAACTCGTCTGTCAGCGTCATTGTTAGAGGAGATAACATGATGCCACGACACCTCGCTTTTCATCAGACCAAGAGGTAAGTTCTAATAGCTTGAATGTGATGATCTGCAGCTATTTTCAATCTGTTGGTTTTACGTACATTTAAGCATATCGTATTTTTTTAGAGCAATATTCGTCTGACATAATTTATTACAAAGAGGCTTACGTATAATATGCAGGAGTTCCATCTTCATATTATATCGCTTGATATGAACGAGTCTACGATTTACTTCTCGCAGACTGTTGGTGTGGAACGACGTAGGCCGTGGCGCCATAACACGCGCGAGTGTAGACGGCACCGCGCGTGTGGACCTCGCGCACGTGGCCAACGCCACCGCGCTCGCCATCGACCAGCCCGCCGCCACCGTGTATTGGGCCGCCGGCAGACAGATACACGCCATCGACCTCGACGGATCCAACAAGTAAACAATCCCCCTTGCCGTACTCTGAATACGTCCTTGAGACGATGTAATAATGTGTGTAACGTGTGTGCGTGTGCGCGTGCGCAGGCGGCTGGTGTGGCAGGGCGGCTGGGCGGGCGCGCTGGGCGTGCACGGCGGCGCGCTGTACCTGGGCGGCGGCGAGCGCGCGCTGGCCCGCGTGCCGCTGCACCGCCGCGACGCGCCCGCCGCCTCCGTGCCGCACCTCGCCCGGCTCGTCGCGCTGCGGCAACTCACCAAGGTCAGTCCCATATACCTCATGTTGTGGATTTTGTAATATCGTATTTTAATTAATCAAAGCCTATATTTAGCCTTCGATCATACTTTGTGCACATGTTGATTTCGGAGAGGTCTGTTAACCAACAGTAAAACAGACAAAAATAATTTAACAAATTGGTGATTTGTGTTTTGATGCTGTTCTTAATGATTTTATTTTTGTTTGCATGTACAGGCGAACTGGGTTCTGGTTTTTGATTATATGTATAAATGCGATAATATAAGTTAGTGTGGTGTTGTGTAGACCGCGCGCACGCACGCGTGCTGGCTGGGCGGGCGCTGCGGCGGCGGCGCGGGCGCGTGCGGCGCGGGGGGCGCGTGCGGGTGCGCGCCACACTACCAGGCAACGCCGCGCTGCGCCGCGGACCACTTCCTCTGCGACGCGCATCTGCCGCGCCCGCGCTGTCTGCTCACCGCCTGGAAGTACGCACTCACACACATCAGCATCTCCACCTTGCATTCCAAAACATTCCAACCACACCGTCTTTACCTCTTATTAACTTGAGCCAAAAATCATCCATGATTAACGAATAGTTCTTGTATTTTAGTGCGGATGTGGCGTGTGCGTTAGTGTATTTTTGACTGAAAGTATGACAGTGCCGGTGTAATAAATTTTAAGATAAAATTATAGTTACATTTTATTGATATTTATTTAGTTAATTCGAAATACAGAAATTTCCTTGCAACATTTCCCACAGTTAATTTTTCAATAAATTGTCTCATTCTGTCACATTAAATTTTAATAGGGTACCGAACTCATTTTTATTCTTTACTATTATCAAATATTTACATTATATAAATTATAATACAGAATGAATTATTGAAATCCGGTAAAAAATCAACAAGTTATAAGTCTTTGAATGTCAGTAGAAGATGTTATCAACAAGAAACAAAAAAGAAACGAAATACCCACATTTGACGTCATCGAGAATTACGACGCGTGCGAAAGAAAGAGATGAAGCGATATCCCCACAATGCGCCCACTTCTGCACGTTACAATATTTGGAATATGAATTACTAGCCCAATTTTTATGCAGTTTTCCGTGGAGTGTTTCTTTTTCGTATTATTAATCATTATATATAGAATAATGAACAAAATCAAACTTAGGCCGGTTCCCTATTATAGAAATGGTAAGTTTAAATGAGTACCAAAAAAAATGATTGCTGCAACCAGTAAATAATTAAGAAGAGTAAATAAACGAACCACTCTAAACAATATAATAAAAAATATTTTCTTTGTTTGTACTATACCTACTTTATGCCTTAGGAATAATTTAAAAAATGCCACTAGAGTTTTTAGTCCGTTTTTCTAATGGAAACTGCTTTCCGAACTGGTGCTAGAGCAATTGTTTTATAGAATGGTAATATTTTAATATTCCATTGCTACAAATATATGATTTAATTTGATTACAGATGCGACGGTCAGAAGGACTGCGCGGACGGGTCGGACGAGGCGGAGTGCGGCGCGTGCGGCGGCAGGCTCGATGCGCTGCGCGGACGGCGCATGCGCCAACGCGCTGCACGCTTGTGACGCCGGCGTCTACTGCGCCTCCGCGCAGCTGCCCGACGCCTTCCGGTGCGCTACACACTGCACACTGCAAGCTTACTGCATGCTTAATGTTTACACTAATAATATATTAATATATTGTTGTAATATCTTAGAAAATCGATACAAAGTAACGGTCGTTTATATTGATGCAAAGTAACTTGATGAGTTTCTCTATTTCACTTGCCGACGGGCTATTCACTTCCTAAGTTCAAATTGATTATACTTTTAAATCGGATTTTTCATTATAATGTCGTGTTCAGATGTGACGACCGTCTATGTCTGGCGGCACGTCTGCTGTGCGACGGCCGGCAGCACTGTGACGACGGCTCTGACGAAGCGCCCGCAGCCTGCGGGTACACGCACAAGGATCAGGTTCGATACAACACACAACATAATGCCTTATTAATGTTAATACAAACGTAATATGGTACAGTAACACGACGTGTGTGCACTCGCAAGAGCAGTCGCGGCAGTCGCGGCTGGAGCGCGTTCGTGGTGTGCGGGCTGGTGGCGGTGGGGCTCGGCGCGGCGGGCGGCGCGGGCGCGGCGCTGCGGCGCTGGCGGCGGCGCGGCCGGCCCGTGCCGCACGAGCGCGCGCACGCGCTGCCGCTCTGTCGCCCCAAGCACGCGCCGCCCGCGCACGCCGCCGCGCGACCCGCCCTGCCGCGCGCCACGCCGCTCGGCGCCAGCTCCACGCAGTCAGTACTCACCTCTATATCGATACAGTCTACATACCTTCACTGTTACTGCCTACTGTTAAAATAATTGTCGATATTGTAATATTCAGATCATCGTCGAGTCCGGTGTCGCGCTACCCGCGGCCCACGGCGAACCCTCGCCGAGCCGGCGACGGCGAGCGGCGGCGGGAACACGCCGCGGCGGCGCCCCTACCGCCACTACCGCGCCATGAACCGGCCGCCGCCGCCCACGCCGGCATCCACGGACGCGTGCGAGTCGGAGCCCGAGCCGCCGGCGCGTGCGCCGCCGCCCTCGCCCGCGCCCGCGCTCTACTGACACACATGTGCACAGCTAATACTATGTCGTTATCAAAAGGTATTATTAACATGCGCAGTTTTTTTTATATCGCTATTTGTTAATTTTTATTTGTCTAAAAAATTCTATCGGAAACATAATTTCATATTGCTTGATATAACACCATTTTGTAATCACTTTCTGATACATTATTAGGTTGTTCATAAAGCTTTGTGGTTAGCGCATTATAAAAACCATGTATTCCTTTTAAGCTTGTTTCGAACAGACTTTAAATACGGCGTTGAAAATTCCTAATGTGTACTCGCATTATAAGTTATTACAGAGAGTAAATATTTAGTTAGGTCATGATACACAAAGCATTGTGGTAGCTTTATTTAACATAATTCGACGGTTATAAAGTTAAGTGACTTGAGCTCTTTTTTGGACATTAAGTTTATACATGTTTGAAATTAGCACATTATTCTGCGTTTTTTAAATATAGTTTCAGTCAAGTAACTTTAAAATCATCGATATTATGGTTCGTTATTTATCGTGTACCGTCGGATAAAAAAACTCAAGAAGTGTCATTTTTTCTTAATCGGCTTTGGCAGCTTTAATTTACATTTATTTATGTTTCAAGTCTTTTATGTAGCATCGGATTATAAAACTAAAAATGTCTCAAAGGGTTTATGAGCAAATGAGACAGCTTTAAATTCTTTCCAGTACTATCGAATTCTAAAAGTTAAAAATTCCAAAAGAAGTTAGTAAATTGACATTTTTCAAAATAATTCTCATAAAGTTATAAAACTTAAAGAAGCCTCAAAAAGCTTTTGCACAAATCGAATTTGCAAGCTTATTTTTACCATCATATTACTTAGCGTCACTGCACGCTAGCGGGCGTAGCTCCGGCAATGAATCATGTGAAAGCCACAACAACATACACTCCACACCGGCATTCTCGAATTTCATTTTATAGAATATTCGATAACTTTCAATCGGAACACGTGCATCGCTAAAACAGTCGACTTTATTTACGAGCTTTTATTAATCTGTTTGGAAATTTTGTATTGATAATATTATCAGTTCTGAATGTATCCATTGCAGTTCGCTTGACGTATTTGTCTAAATATTCGTGCCTTGCGGCAATGTAATATAGACTGCGTAGATGGAGAACTAAGTCGATATTGGCCTAATTATTCAAATACGCCAAGTTGAATACGAGCGTGATATTACGGCTTGGTTGCCGTATAACATTCGATCAAGTTATAGAGAAGGTATCAGTAGGGAAGGGTCCATATTACCCGATTCCTGCCGGTTTCCGTTTGTGTAGGATTATGTGGAATATATCATTAGATAATTATCATTAGAACGATTTGCAGACTGCATTCATGCATATGAGTAAGTCTATGCTGTGTTGGGTTCCCTTTCGAAAAACTTCACCCTTCGCCACTGGAAGGTATTAGAACTATTTGATAGTCTATAACTAATTGCCATTATGACGTTATTAGTAAATCTACTTAATCATTATCTACATGAATCCTGCAGATAAGAAACAGCTTAGTCTGAGGGCAAAGTTGAACCAAAGTAACGGATCGCGGGGCGTTAAGAGTATCCAAACATACCCAGTAGAAATACTGTGAAAAATGCCACATCAAAATTATATACGATATACATGCTGGATTATGTGTAGTGACGCCCGCCACACGTCCCACACGGCCAACTTTGTTGCCTGGACTCATTTCACTATGGTGCTATGTAACTGTTTGTGCCTCGATAATTTTAAGGAAAAATCTATATATTGACTGTACAGAGTGTAGTTTAAGCTAGTGTTAATTGTAAATAATATTTATGTAAAAAATATGTTTATAAAATTAATAGCGTAGTAACAATTGTAAGGGATGGCGCATGTAAAAGTATGATTCCTAAAATTAATGCAATCGGTCGAGCAATAACACCATTGGCTAAGAACTGCGCGCGGCCTTACCGATATCATTTAAGGTTGAAACACCTAACATAAAGGCCAAATTTGCAGTCAGTTTAAAGTTATTAAAAATAATATCGACGGTTGAAAGGCTAATTGTTTTAGGCCACATTTCTAAGCGACACTAAGTTTCATACATATTTAAAATCAGCAATTTTTTCTATTTTTTTAATCTAGTTTTTTTTTTTCGAAATAAAATGTCGCTTACATCAATTACCTTTCCAACCGCCAATAAAAACAAATATAAAAAACTTCAAAATGTTTTCCAATGTTAATAGATTGCATATACAACTACGTGGATTGTCTGTTTGTCAAGTTTCGATTGCAAAATAATATACTTAAAACTGTTCGTATGTTACTGGTCTATAATAGATACAACATGACAGGTTTGTTTATGTTTCGTATAATCTGTTACTTTCAAAGTATATAAATAAACGGAAATCAACAAATCTTTGTTACAAATTTAAAATATGTGTAATGTGGGTGCATAACGTAAAGGAGGCATCTGATTTTTGCCACTAGAGCGGCGACACGATGTTGTAGATAAATTGCACACTTCACTTATTTGTTAATCTGTGGCCGCCTATATTTGGAATATAAACATAACATTGACCCGAAATCTGTTGTATCGGTTTATGAGGCGCATGCAAAGATGCCTGCGCAATCGTTAACACTAAAATTATGTATGAGAATGACATATACGATAGACTTATCGATAGGATATGTCTATACATTGTTTCTGTTTTCTATTAGCGTTAACGATTGTACAGTCATCTTAGCTACACCCTCTGGTGAGCTTAAAATGACTTTAATGAAAGAATCGTCCCCTTTACTGAAGTTCACGAGGAATTGTTAGAGTAAATAATTGTTTTGTGTTAGATGTAATGACAAATCGATCATAATTAGCGGATGAATTATAAGCGTTCCCATCGAGAACATTTGAGGGGAAGTTCTACCTGGAACGCGCTGTTATCCTGACTAGCATAAAAATATATTCTTTAGATATTGTCAATATATTTTAAAAGTTATTACTTTATGTACAGTTGGCATTTACTTTATTAAAATATTTTAAGTGTACATACAAATTAGTCAATAATTTAATTCAAGTGTAAATCTTAATCAAACATCAACACTGTAAAAAGTAATAAATCGTCAGACTGTGAGCAATTTTAATAAAATTTTGTACCTGTTAAATATGTTTTTTATTAATATATCATGCTACTTATAACTTATACAAATAATGTGAAGCGGGTGAAAGGCTAATTGACGCAAGCGACATCTTTTTTGCGTCACTAACTCAGAATAAGAACAAGCTTGTCATTGTTCTGAGGTCACTAAGACATTTTTTTTTCATACATATTTCAAATCAGCTTTATTTTCTACGTTTTTTTAAGCCAGTTACAAATTTTCGAAAAAGATGTCGCCTAAGTCAGCCTTTCAACCGTTGATATATTAGGGTGGAAAGCTCGCATGGACGCTGAAAGGAAACTACCCTAACATCAGGTCTAAGTAATGAAATGAACATGATTCATATAGAAATCAATAATTTATCATCAAAATATGAAAATGACACAAGACCCAAAGTATTGCATTACGACTGCACTATCTATTTACTAATTTGAGTTATCTACACATTCCCAGATGGCTATGGTTAATGTGAGACGTTATCTGTAGGGGGCGTCACAGTCCGCCCCTTAACGCGCGGTGGCACGAAGCGACTACAACCCGCGCCAGTCGCTGCACCGACGCGAACGCGAACACTCATGGACCATGTCCAAAACACTCGCGCGATTTCTCCTCTTACTCTCGTTCTTTTTATGCCTGGACTGTGAACTTTATCAAAACAGGCCCAAAATCAGAACGTCCGATGGGGACCTTATACTAGAAGCTGCATTCGATAAAAACATATACCTCCTCCCTAACGGACCGAAATCCCGTGTCTACGTGGGCGAAGTGAACATCCTCGACCGTGATGCCTCCAACAGCGGCGGACAGCGCGTGCCCGCCACTAACGAAGACGTTACCCCATACTTGAATGGACCAGATGGCATATTGCAACGACTGCAAAGGTTAGAAGAGAAAACTTCTAGTGTGTCTAACGAATTATCTTTAAATATCTCACTAGCGTGGCGAAATATTAACAGGCTGAACAGAAGAGTGACGCGTCTTCAGGTACAACTACAACATTACAGGAATGACGATGACTGCCATTCACAGCCGTGCCAACATGCCGGCACTTGTCTTAATTTGGTTAACGGCTATCACTGTCTCTGTCCACCGAACTGGGAGGGCAAAGATTGCGATATTGACGTAAACGAATGTCGCAATTTTGCTGGCACGGATCTAGGCTGCCAAAACGGAGCGACATGCCTGAACACACCAGGATCGTACGTATGCTTATGCCGATCTGGTTGGTACGGACTACACTGCACCAGAAAAGAAAAAGACTGTTCCGGAGGCGACTTTGAAATGTGCGGCCATGGCACATGCGTCGCTACCACTGCAGGCGATGGCGTCAGATGTATCTGCCACCAAGGGTGGACTACCAACGGCACCAGCGCTGCTTGTTTGACAGACATAAACGAGTGCGAAGAGGGTCAAGGCGCACGCTGCTCCGTAAACCCCAAGGTCACGTGCATCAACCTTCCTGGCTCGTTTCGTTGCGGTCAATGTCCGCCTGGCTACGAAGGTGACGGATACAGTTGTTCTGATATCAACGAATGTGTTACGATACCCAACGGTGGATGCAGTCCTATGGTCACTTGTCACAACACAGTCGGTTCTCGGATATGCGGATCTTGTCCACCCAGCTATCAAGGCGACGGCATTACGTGCACCTGGCGCGGGTCGTGTAACATCAACCACGGAGGTTGCCATCCGTCAGCACAGTGTATAGAAAACATCGGTATGGGCGGATCTCAGTGTATTTGTCCAGAAGGCACAGAAGGTGACGGCGTGGGTATTCAAGGTTGCGTCATCAGCACGGGCGGCAATTACTCGGAACCCTGCATGAACAACCCCTGTGGCACCCATGGACAGTGCCACGCTCTTCGCGTAGGTTACACCTGCATTTGCTACAGAGGATACAGCGGCGCTCATTGTGACGTCATATCAAACTTGTGCGCCGTCAACCCCTGTCACAATGGAGGCGTCTGTCGACTCGATCAGACCATCACAAGAGGCTACAGATGCGAATGTACATCACAGTACACAGGACCGCTGTGTCAAATGCCTCTCAGGTCTTGCGGCGGAGTACTGGATAATGAAGAAGGCAGCATCGTGTATCCCGCAGCGAACACCACATACAGCCACAACTCGCGTTGCGCCTGGGTCATTCATACGATACCTGATAAAGTTATTAATATCACTTTCAGCAAATTTAATCTTGAAGGGGGCGCGGATTGTAACTGGGACTTTCTACAAATCCATGATGGCCGCAGCTCCGCTAGCCAGCTTATAGGAAGATTCTGCGGTAACGAATTTCCCAAAGGGGGCAATATTATATCGAGTCATAACAACTTATACTTCTGGTTCCGCTCAGACAGTACTGTGGCTAAAACTGGCTTTGCTCTTCACTGGACTAGTATAAAGCCGGTGTGTGGCGGTGAGGTAGACGCATCCGTACATGGGCAGATCAGTTCCCCCGGATCGCCGGGCAAATACCCACCCAACCGTGACTGCTACTGGCACTTGACAACAACTCTAGGAAAACGAATTCAATTACACTTTTTCGGGTTAGATATCGAAGCGCACAATAATTGCAGCCACGACTATTTAGAAATATTTGACGGTGAACGCTCAACAGATCCGCTGCTCAATAGATATTGTAACTCGACCCAGCCTGCTCCCATACATTCGGCGGGCTCGGAACTTTTAATACATTTTCATTCAGACGCATTCGGCTCCGGTAATGGGTTTCAGATAGCTTTCGCTCCCACAGAAGGCGTCCCAGGATGTGGTGGTTATTTCACCACAGAAAAGGGGGAAATATTTTCTCCGTCATTCAATGGGTCTTACTTGGATAATTTACTTTGTGAATATAAAATAAAAACTAGTCCAGACACTAGAATTAAAATAGACTTCAAATCTTTTAAATTGGAAAGATCGTTTAAGTGCAAATTTGATTATTTAAAAATTTATGACGGTCCATCAGCAAATTCCCAGCTTGTCGGGAAATTTTGTGGAGTTACATTTCCTCAATCTTATACTTCAACGTCGAATACCTTGTTCTTTATATTTAAGAGTGACCGCAGTATGTCATCCGAAGGTTTCCGAATAACGTTTAAAGCTGTATGTCAATTAACAGTGCAAGGTGACAGCGGTATTATAAAATCACCTGGGTATCCGTTTAATTACCCAGAGGATAGGGTATGTGAGTATGTGATTAGGGCCGCACCGGGGAAATCTATCCAACTCAAATTCCAAGACTTTGACATCGAAGATAACAACTATTACAATTGTCAGTACGACCACGTAGAGATTAGGGACGGACCTAACGTTAACTCTACACTTCTCGGCAGTTATTGTGGAGGTCCCGAGCACACGCCGCCTGTTCAGACCTCCACTCACAATTATATGTATGTCAAATTCGTTTCGGACATAAGTGTTAGCGGCAGCGGATTCTATGCAAACTACACAACTATTGACGCTGAATGTGGTGGCATTTACCACGATACTACTGGGCTTATCAACCACCCTTCTAAAAGCAACGAAAACTACAAAAATGACCAGAAATGCACATGGCTATTGATAGCCCCCGAAGGCCTACACATTAAATTAACGTGGAACAGGTTTGATCTTGAAACGATGATGGACTGCGGTAGCGACTACGTGGAATTAATTGAAATTGATGAAAATAATGAAAACAATTTGATGGGAAAGTTTTGTGGTACAAAGGCACCTCCTGCTTTAACATCATCCACAAATAGACTTATGATTAAATTCACTTCCGATAGCAGCATAGGTTCATCAGGATTTTCCGTGTCGTATACATTTTTAGACGAAAAGACCCACTGTGGAGGCATGTATATTAAAACTCATGGTTATATATATTCCCCGGGATATCCAAAACATTACGAACCTAACAGGGATTGCGCTTGGATAATCGAAGTGCCCGCTGGACAGCAAATTAAGTTAAATATATCAGAATTTGATTTGGAACGGCCGATACGCAATAAATGTAATCTTGGTGATTATTTGGAATTAAGAAACGGTGGAACGGATACATCCCCCTTGATCGGTCAATTCTGCGGCAAGTTCAAATCGAGAATTATCACGTCGATGACAAACGTCTTATATCTGCATTTCCATTCAGACTTCTACTTAACAGGACAAGGATTTAAAATCGAATGGGACGGCTCCATTACCGGTTGTGGAGGTACACTGACTAGTTCTACAGGATCAATAACTTCTCCCAATTATCCCAATAATTATAATGAAAACGCAGAATGCTTTTACAAGATCGTAGTTAATCCTGGATCCATAATTCGAATTTCATTCCGAGAGTTGGACTTAGAAAGGACCTACATGTGTAAAGACGATTACGTGGAGATTTTCGATGGACGAGATTCGACTGCGAACAGCCTTGGAAAATATTGTGCTATGTCTCCAGCATTAAGTAACATCGTTACATCGAGCAATTATGCATTTATCAAATTCCGATCAGATTTTTATTTATCAAGAAAAGGGTTTCACCTAGATTATAACTCTGTGTGTCAAAATAATATTACGGGTCGATATGGCGTGATAGAAAGCCCGGATTATCCAAACAATTCCCCGCAGCATTTAGATTGTCTCTGGAATATAATAGCACCCAAAGGAAACAAAATAAATGTAACATTCACATATTTCAACATAAAAAAAACACACCATCATCCTTATTGGGTGTCTCGCAACACCCACTTCCGTACGTGTGACTCAGATTACTTGCAAACAAAAGAGCTATCTGAAACGGAGTTTTCATCTAAACTTTGCGGCAATATTCCACACTACACCATTACTACGAAGACAAATGCTTTACAAATTAAATATGCCACGGGGAGCTTTCCACAACCGGGCTTCCGTTTAGAATGGGTTAGTTATGGTTGTGGTGGGCATATTCAGAAAAACAGTGGAGTTCTAGTGTTAGACAGGGCCTTAACATCCGCTGGAGAAATGGAATGTGAATGGTTGTTAGAGACCTCCGTCGGGAGAGCTGTGTCTATAGGTTTCAATAATCTCTTTATGACTGACAACACTAATTGTACAATGGATGCGATCGAAATTTACAACGGTAAAGATATCGCGTCGCCACTTTTATCGAGAATATGTCATGTAACAAAATCGTGGATAGAGTCTACAGACAATTACATGTTAGTGCGATTCATAAAGCGATCCACTTTAAGAGACGCTTTTATCAATGCTCGTTTTTTCTCCTTAACAGCTAAGTGTGGCGGTTTTAGGCAGTCATTTTCCGGATTTATTTATTCCAAAAATTATCCCAAGAATTATGACAACAATTTAGATTGCACTTGGACAATAGGTGTCCCTCGTAATCACCGTATAGAGTTTAGTCTTATCGATTTAGATTTGTATTCATCACGTAGTGTTTATGAGGAAGCCGACGACGACTCTTCGTGCGGCGATTACATTAAAATATACGACGAGCGAAATTCAAACTATACGAACAAAATATGTCCTAATAGCAATATTACCAAAGTGATCACTCGAAATAATAAAGCTTATATACAATTTGTTACAAATAATTATGGTACAGCTAAAGGATTTAAAATTGGCTTTAATACAATTTGTGGAGCGGTTATATCAGCTATCAACGACGGGGTCATAGCTAATGAAATAAATAGTTACACGAGTAGTTGCACTTGGACCATTATTGCCCAAAAACCAGATCAAAAGATATCTTTGACAATAACCCACATGTCACTGCAACCCATCTTTAACCAGACTTGTCAGTCCTCTTTCATCCGGGTATACGATGGTGACGACAAACTCGCACCTTTGATAAACGAATACTGTGGACGCAAAATCCCTCCAATGATCGTCAGTGCTGGCAGTGCTATCACTGTTGAACTTGGCACGTATGGAAACAACATTGAAGGGCATTTCTCCGCCCATTATACGCCTCTGAGCAACGCTTGCGGCGGTACACTTACTTCAGAGGAGGGAACCATAGCTTCACCAAACTACCCCCGTCCATATCCTGCCGACGCACACTGTGAATGGATCTTGAAAACCTCTCCTGGAAATAAAGTGTATATAACATTCGAGCGTTTCGATTTAGAAGAATCAGAAGGATGCAACGAAGACTATTTGGAAGTACGCGAAGATTTTGGGGGCGGTAAACTCTTAGGTGTATACTGCGGTAACAATATTCCTACAAACACAACCGTGGCAACAAAATTGTACATAAAATTCCACAGTGATATACGGAACAACGGAGGAGGCTTTTTAATACATTACGGATTTTTGCACGGCAATGAAATCTACGGAGACCGTGGGGAAGTTGCTTCACCTTTGTATCCACATCTTTACCATGGTACCGCCGAGTACAGTTGGCGAATAGAAACAATAGGAACAAAAGAAATATCCATATCAGTGGATCACATGGAAATCCGTTCTTACGGCGACATGTGCTATAACAAACTATCTATTTACGATGGTTACGATGAATCTGCAAACCTTCTAAAAGAGTTCTGCGGTATTTTGGGCCCTACACCAAAAGTTTTACAAACAAGTTCTAACGCGGTTTACATAAAGTTATTCTTGGATGAATCTAACACAGGTTCTATGTTTCATCTCACTTGGGCGAATACTGATAAAGGTGATGAAGAAGAAGAAGACAAAATTAATTGCGGTTTTAATCAAACTGAAATTATTTCGCCAGGAACGTCTAAAATATTTACATCGCCCAATTATCCTGATGAATATAGCAACGAACTATATTGTGAATGGTTATTCAAAAGTAGTCCTGGGTATCACTTGAGTTTAAACTTCGATGATTTCCACTTAGAAGAAACGAGTGGTTGCTTTGCAGATTACGTTACTATTTACGCAGCTGACACTTTTGGTGAATGGAAATTACTTAAAAATAAGGTGTGTTTAGGAGAGTCAGTAAGTGAACGCGCAATCGGCTCAAATTATTTGAAAGTGATATTTAAAACTGATCCAACAATAACTAACAAAGGATTCAAAGGTATAGTTACTTCATTGTGCGGTGGTATTATTTCTGACTTATCTGGCACTATCGGTCCTCGTTGGGTAGACATGCTACCAAGCAATGACGTTATACTCAAAATTGAAAACAGATGTGATTGGTTAATAAAAGTTAGACCCGGCCGAGTCATCAAACTCCACTTTCAACAATTCAACATTTCTAACAGCGCTACTGATTGTCAGGTCGCGTTAATTTTACATAATGGTGAATCAATAAATTCACCTTTGCTAGGCAGCGGAAAATTTTGTGGATATGAACACGAAAAAAGGGATGATTTAATAACTTCAAGTAATGCTGTGTTAATCAGTTACGTTAGTCATTTTAGACGTCCGCTTGTCGTTATACAGCTTTAGATTGCATTATGAAGAACAAAATGTCCAATGTGGCGTAACAACAACGTTAGATATTGATCATGGTTGGGAAATTATTAATTCACCAAACTATCCGTCAATTCCTTTGCCTTATTCAGAATGCATTTGGGTAATCAATGGTCCACCCGGAGAAATATTACGAATTGATTTTATAGACAGATTCGATTTAGATAATGTAGATGACTGCGCCATGGAGGTTGTGGAGATACATGACGGTTCATCGGAGTTTTCTCCACGTCTAGGGCGTTTCTGCAGCGAAAGGCCAGGAACAGTAAAAACTACAAATAACGTTGCATACATAAAATATACAACACAACTTGCAGAACCGCGAAATGGATTTAAAGCAAACGTTTCAATTGATATTTGTGGAGGAACAATAGTGTCAAACGCTGGAGAAATTACGTCACCTAGTTATCCACATATGAAAACTTTGTCTTATGGATCAGTTTGCGAATGGCGCATTGTTGGACCATCTATAAATATTTTGCTATTAAAACCTCTGGATATAGACTTACCGGAGTCAGAGACATCGTGTGGAACGAAAGTAACTATTGAGGAATTAATACCAGCTAACAACACGATTACTATATTAAAAACTATTTGTAACGACGATAATGATTCCAATTTTCCAGCTATTGAATCGTCTACAAACGAAGTAATGATAAAATTACATATCGGTAAGCCCAGTGAATGGACCCAGCTATCAGAATCTCGAGGTTTTCGAATTAAATTTAATAGTTCGAAGCCTATATGTGGAGGCAGGATATCTACTTCTGAAGGATTCTTGACCACCCCGAGCTATCCTATGGAAACAACACTATCATTTTGTCAATGGCACATAAAAGTACCCGATAAATCGCGGAGCGTGCGTTTAGAAATATTAGATGCCGATTCACAAAATCATAGGATTGGTATTTTTAATGATCTTGACTTTTTATCTGCTATACAAAGAATTCCAGATGACGGCGATATCACATCTTCAAATAATGTGTTCGAATCGAGTGGAAACACAATGGGGATTTATGTATGGCTATCTCATTTAAAGTCACGACACCGATTTAAAGCAAAATTCAGTTCTGATAGTCCAGCACTGTGTGGAGGTGAAATAAATGGTCTCAATGGTAGTTTAGTATCACCCGACCTTCAGCGATCATACACGTGCAAATGGCATTACAATAGTAAGGCTATCACCGCAGACGACGGCCTACAATATGACAGTATTTATGTTTCAGTACAACTAAACTCATCTGTAGCTAGAACCCGATGTCGTTACTACGACCCCAAACTTAACATAAAATCAAATTATCTTGGCCAGAGCCAAGGATTGGTCTTCACGAGAGATCTTTGTGGAAATTCAGCAGAATCTTATAGAATACCATCCGCAGCTATCGATTTAAAAGCGACCAAAAGCAAAACCAGCTCATTTTATTTCAACTTAGAGTGGAAAGCACAACCTTGTGGGGGTATAGTACGGGTGACAACAACGGTTGATAACATATTGAAAGTGCCCAATAACTATACTGAGACCTTAGATTGCGCTTGGGTGGTTGTGGTTCCAGATGATAATCGCATTGAATTAAAAATGGAAGGTTCATTCCAACTAGAATGTGACGATGAATATATCAAAATATATCAAGGGATTTCAAAAGTGTCGACCTTAATGGGTGACTTTTGTAAAACCCAACTTATGAATGATCCAATTATTACTAACATCAGACATATTTTTGTGGAATATCATTCCAATGTAAAACCCAATACAAGTATACAAATAACAGCGAGGACCATTAGCGATCAATGTGGAGGTTTGCTTCTAAGCTATCAAAATATATTTACATCCCCTAATTTCCCTAAGAACTACTACGCCAACCAGGAATGCACCTGGGAAATAAAAGCTAATTGGGGCAACAGAGTATCTCTAAATTTCATTGAAAGATTTGTAATAGAAAGCGCTGATAACTGTACTAAAGATGCTGTTATAATATATGACTGGAAAGATGACCAATACATTGAAGTAGCTCGGCTGTGTGGACGCTCACTTCCACACGCCTATAATTCAACCTTTAACAGAATGAAAGTTGTGTTACGCACAAATGCGGATGTTAATCTGGATGGGTTTAAAGCCGCGTGGTCCCCCATATGTGGAGGAAATTATATAGCCACGGAAAAGGAACAGATTCTATACAGTCCAAATTATCCATATGACTATTCATCTCTTTTGGATTGTACTTACGAGATATCGGGCGGTGATCAAGAAGTCACGGTTAAATGACTCGAATTTGAACTTGAAGGTAATTATCCGGAATGTGAATATGATAACGTTACTTTAACTGTCAACGGTATGAATTACTTTTATGGAGTTTACTGTGATAATGAGTTACCACCTATGCTAAGTGGTGACTCCATATCGCTTTATTTCAAAACAGATCGATACCAACAATATAACGGATTTAAATTATGGTATAAATTATATTCGTGCGGAGGCCACGTGAACACAAGCACCGTCATAACTTCAAATGAATTTGAAAATTATCACGAAAATTTGAATTGCACCTGGATTATAGAAGCGCCTGCTAATAAAATAGTAGTACTCAAATTCCTGTACATCGATATAGAAGATAGTTCTGACTGTACTAACGACTTTTTGGTCGTGTATGATGGTCTAACGAAAGACGCATACAATCGGCTAGCACTCCTATGCGGCAATATGAGTACTTCTGCAACAGTACTAAGAAGTAGTGGAAGTGCATTAATATTGCAATTTATTACGGACTCTTCATACCAATCAAAAGGATTTAAAGCTGAAGTATTTTTCACTTACAGTGCATCAGTTGGATGTGGTGGAAAAATTAACTTGACAACTTCCTCAACTTATACTCTGAAGTCACCTTTAATGGGTCACAATGTTGTGTACGAGAATTATTTGGATTGTCAATGGTCTATAAGATCCCCTGTGGACACATACGTCAAAATCAAATTTCAATCCTTCCATATTGCACCTTGTAAAAATGTAGAAAATCAAACCGCCATAGGTTTCAGCAAATGTGATTGCGATTTTGTACAAGTGTTGGATGGATTAAATCCTAATAGCTTAATTATAGGTACTTACTGCGGGCACTCATTACCCCTACAATTAGTGTCCTCAGACAATACAATGAGTGTTAGAATGGTATCCGATGGAGAAATTAATAGCTCGGGATTCGAGGCCCATATAACTGTACAAAGATCTATCTGCGGTCGAACATCTTATCCTATTAGTAATAAAGTCGAACAGGTTAAGTCTCCGGGATATGATTCGGGATCTGTGCCGCGTGGTTTGCATTGTGCGTATCAATTTGTATCAGCATATGATTATGTGTATTATGTAGTACGTGTTAGGGTTACTGTCGACCTGCAGGCTCCGGAAAATAACGACGTCGAAAAGAATCTTTGTGTCAAAGATAAACTATTGATCGCAGGTGTCCCAAACAAAGTGAACACGACATTAGGGCAAGATTTTATTTTACAAGGTCAAACTAACGACGTGTTCTATGTCCACAACTTTTATGATGTCACTTATCCGCGAGAAATAGTATTATGTGGATTAAAAGAAAGTACAGACTTTTATGTCTATGGAAATATTTACATTAACCTTGTAACGTCAGCAGAAACGGATAATTTAAACCATAGAGGTGTTCTAATAGAAGTGTCTTATCCCGGAAACTGTGCTAGAAACTATACAGAGCCGCAAGGAATAATCAAATCTAACTATGCTGAAAGTTATGATTCCAATGCACCAAAAGATTGTTACACCCTTATTACGGCCCCTGAAAATCACACAATATCTTTATATTTTATAAGCGCATCACAAAATTATTGGGGACAAGAAAGCTTTCTAGAAATTTTCGATGGTAACAATACAAACGCTCCTCAACTGATAAAAATAACCACCGAGTATTCCAATCCAGTGTTTTCTAGCGGCAGATATATTCTATTACACAATCATGATTCAGATGTCGATAGCTCTTACACAGCTCACATGAACTACGATCTTGTTTACATGACGACCGACAAAGGAAAAGGATGTGGCGGAAGGCTGATGAATATCATTGGCAAAGTTACGAGCCCTCTTTACCCTCGCGTGTATCGGAACGTAAATACATGCGTATGGGAATTAGAAACGCCGTCTAACACTCGACTATTCTTGCGTTTTGAAGAATTTGATATGAGTATAAAATGTGATGAAAACTATCTGCAGTTGGTTAACAGGAAAGGCGAGGTGATATCGACATTCTGTTCTGAAACCCCTGCCGACTACACCAGTGACGACAACTTCGTTAAATTGGTATTTGTAACCACTTTGAATAATGGTGGTACGGGCTGGGTTGCAAATTTCGTCGGCGTCGTTTGAGGCTCTTCATTTATGTTCAATTTGAAGGTACCAATAGCGGCTAAGACTCTAGACATATGTAAAGATTCCTACGCACGTACCTATGCAAACTTCTCAAACAGAAGCAGATAATTACTGATCAATAGTAAAAAAAAAATCTTTTTTGAAAATGTTTAGTCTTCATTGTTTTCAATGTACGACTGTTTTATGAACTGTTATTTTACAAAATATCTTTACTGCTTATGAGGTGGTGTTGATGCTCTGATCATAGCTAGAGGTATTAAATGCTATTATACAGTTTTATTTGACATAAAAGTATTGTTATTTCATAAAATATTTATTGAATGTTACAGTTTTGAATAAATAGCTTTTATATCTACCAATGTACGAACTTGCTGAACTAAAAACACGAGTTATTATTGTTAGTTTTTCAACGTTAACTATGTATAAACAAAAACTGTGGTATGCCTTCGCATTTTCAATGTCATTACCTACTTATGTCTCCAGGTCTTATGTTTACAAATGTATTAAAGTAGGTTCATGTTAGATGCATTTACCTATATGACGAACTGTTAAAAATAACTCAAAATGAATTCGATGTAAATCATTAAATAAATAATGAATGCATTACACCATTTTTATTTTTAATGCCTATACCCATAGCCTTTAATCGATAAGTGAGCTGTCTAACACTAAAATAATTTTTCAATTCGAACCAGTAATTCCTGAAATTAGCGCGTTCAACAAAAGCTCTTAAAGGGGAAACATTTTCCGGTTTTGCAACATTTTACATGAATGCTGCGATCCTATTGGTCATAGCGTGATGTTATATAGACTATAAGCCTACCTTGACTAATGGGCTATCCAAACCTAAAATATTTTTTAATTCGAACCAGTCGTCCCTGAAATTAGCTCGTTCAAACAAACGCATTCTTCAGCATTATATAATAATATAGACTATAGATAGTATAGATATACTTATTTATTAAAATGTTTTAAAGTATTTTTTCCGTTTAAATTTTCTCCCTGTTAATAATACGATAATAGCCATGTGCTTTTAACGCGAACCAGAAAATCTGTCACTTTTAGTATAATAATAATAAAAAATATATAATAATATCAGCCCTGTATTATATACTTGCCCACTGCTGAGCACGGGCCTCCTCTACTACTGAGAGGAATTAGACCTTAAGTCCACCACGCTGGGTCCACCACGCTGGCCTAGTGCGGATTGGTAGACTTCACACACCTTCGAAATTCCTATAGAGAACTTCTCAGATGTGCAGGTTTCCTCACGATGTTTTCCTTCACCGTTAAAGCGAACGATAATTTCACAAAGAATACACACATGATTTTTTAGAAAAGTCAGAGGTGTGTACCCTTGGGATTTGAACCTGCAGACATTCGTCTCGGCAGTCCGTTCCACACCCAACTAGGCTATCGCCACCATATCACGTCACTTTTAGTATCACTATTATATTAAAAGTTTAATACGCATAATCAAACCGTATATTTTTTAGTTTTTTTGGTGAGCTACCGTTATCAACACGGGTACCCTGCGAACGGTGTACAGGTGATCCCCCGGCTTAGCAACCACGGCAGTCCCTAGGGGAATAGGGAGGAGATAGCTGGAAAGGAAGTATGTATAGGGGGATGAGAATGAACTATATTAGGATGGGCGGAGCGGAGAAGGAAGGATGATGTTCGCGAGGCCTTATAGATCTCAATGTGAAATTGGCGACCAAGAGGCGCTAAAACTAGCCCCACGCTAGATACCTTTTTAATATTGAGGAAACAGTGATTTAGCACTACTGCGCAGCCTTCATGCAGGACGACTGGATAGTTATGTTGGGTTCGCCAGTCTTGAGCTGCCCATAAAGATAAAAAACGCCAGGCGACCGCTGAGCTGAGTTTCAAACACTATACCTACAATACCAACCAATACTTCGCAGTAGCCAAGTTCATCGCATGAAGGAAGGCTTAACGCTTCGTCAGACGGGAAGTTATTAATTAATGTAAAAGGCCCCCGCGCACCGTAGGATGCCCTCGCCGACAACGACGGCGCGGCATAAGGCTTACAAGCCTGCGTGACGCATATAGCATGCATGGTGCAAAAACCCAATGCGCGATATTTATAGCTCACCCATAGTGTATAAACCGGGTAATACTACGATATGCACGCCAAAAAATATAGCTGTTTTGAACAACACTAGTTGAAATGACACTGTCAATAATAGGGGACCGGACAGGTATAACCAAAAAATCTGAAATTCAGTTTAAAGTAAAGTTTGTAATATTAAAAATATTATCTCATATTTGTTTTTGTAAAAGAGTTGTGATTTGTATTTTTAAATCAATAAATAAAATACAATAATTATAATATTTTTAGTCTATTCTTTAAGGCAAATGAAACACCAATCACGGCGCATGACGTCACACGTGGGTAAAATGTAAACAAACAGACGTCATCTGGATGTCATACCGCGTTGTTATTTTAATGCTTTAAATGTGTTTTTTGACACAGAACTGCTCTAATAATCACTTTGATGTAAGTAAATAAAAAATAGTGTTTCGGTTTAAAATAAATCGATGAATATTTCAATTAATTAAATCATTTGTACACCCAGGGAGGTTATGGTTATGAGATGTATTTATTTATGTTTTAGCTGCCACATGATATGGAATAGAATATATATTTATATAGAATTCTGGTTGTTACACAGTAACCTGAGATTGCCTGAGATTAACACGGTCTATGCAGTGTTGCCAGATCATAATTTCTCTTTACCCCAGGATTATTTGGAATTTAAAATTTTACCCTTAAGGCGATACCTCAAGGTCCATTTTCATACATTTTGTTTCGGCTTTAATCTGGGTAACTAAACAAGTATTGGCAAGTAAAGAATTTAAATTCACGTCTAGTTAGTGATTAGTTCTCGCAGTTGAAGAAAAATGTAAAATAATTAATAATCATGGATATTTCTGCCTTTAAAATTTCGTCATATTAAATTTTAAAGGCCGAAATATCCATGATTATTAATTATTTACGTTTTTCTCAACTGCGAGAACTAATCACTAACTAGACGTGAATTTAAATTCTTTACTTGCCAATACTTGTTTAGTTACCCAGATTAAAGCCGAAACAAAATGTATGAAAATGGACCTTGAGCTACCACCTTAAATCAATCATAAATAATTCGGTACTTTTTTTTTTTATATCCTTATCTATGCAGACGCCACTTCTTTCTTCACTTCCACTTCAATAATTATTAATTTAATTATCTCATTTTATTAGGAACAACTAGCTGTACACGAAAATTGTATTGAATAAAAAATTATAATTGTTTCATGGCCTACAATTTTTGTAGGAAACATCTTTCTCTAAGCTCAATATTTATTACAATACCGTGAAACAATAGCTTTAATACCTTAACTCGTAGAATTACCCCAAAAATTACCATAAAAAAAATACCCTGCTGATTCAGTTTTACCCTAAATCTAGGGTAAATAACCTTAATCTGGCATTATTAAATCACTGTTCAAATGACAAGACTTGTCAAGTTGCTTTATCCACGTATGACGTCACACGAGACGAAATGACATAATGTAGCGTTTGCGCGGGAATTATAGCTATTTAGCATTTAGGCATGGTTTTATGTACTTTTTAAGCTTTATTTGTGCAAAATACTATTTTTCTTGGCTATTTATATCCACAATGATCAATTTAAAACACCTTCTGAAAATTGGTCCGGTCCCCTATTGTCAAATGTCAACAATTCACAATACTGTCAAAACAGTCAAAACTCATTCACTGATCAGTCGTCTTCAGCAGCAGTTTTCATAAAAACGCACTGTGCTTCTAGTTTTTTTTTTAAATAATTTAGCCAATACAAATACTCAAAGTAATTGAAGTCTTGTATCAGATCCCTGATTTGGCCAATGAAAACATTCAAAGCTATTTTCATTGTCAGTTGTGTTTTACAAAATTAAAAGTGAAAACACGTAATATGATCTACACTTACAAGTTACACAAAAATATATTTTTTATTTAATATTTTTATACGGCATGTAAATATATTATTATTAGTTGTAAAACATTAACATATGTAAGAGTAAAATATTGCCGGCTAAATAAACTAGTTTTATAATGGACGCAATTTTTCAATTATTTTGGACCGGTGTGATTTACGTGTCTGCATCCGGAATAGCTTTGCTTATAGCAGTAAGTAAATATATTAACTATTTATCGCATTAATAGCCATGCTAAAGCTCTCTAAATATGGATCATGTTATAGTTCCAATTCAAAATTAATTCTGATATAACCTTACATGCAAATGTAGGAATGCCTTGTTGGCATTGTTTTATTTACATATGCCGACTCATGACCGCTTTGATTATAATATATAATAATAAATTTATGATAAGTACAAAGTCTCATACATTTAACAGCTAAAAATTTCATAATTATTAACTTAGTGACATTATAGTTAGTGAGAAAATGTTGATAATCCCTTGACATAAAAAATATTACTAAAAATAAAATTGAAAAGCTTCATTAAATTAAAGTGATATATTTCTTTCAGTTATCAATTGTCTTATACATTATAACAAGCCCCTATCCAGTTGTTGAGAAATATGAAGAAGAAGAAAAATACAATGACAAAAAAAATAAGACAACACTCAAGTTCCCTAGCATTGATGATAATGAATCAGTCAGTCTGAGTGTAGTAGTCCCTGCCTACAATGAGGAGGAAAGATGTAAGTTAAAACAATATTATTATCTATTGAAAAACACACACACTCCCGCCTTTTATCCCCGAACAGGTAGCAAGAAGCACAACTGTTCCACGCACTTCCTGCCATATGTATTACATCCCATGATCTGATAGGGGTGAGCCTATCGCCATATTAGGCATAAATTCCAGACTCTGGGCTAATACTGAGTAAAAAAATGACATTTGTCCAACCTGGGGCTCAAACCCGAGATCTCAACACTGCAGTTGTACAGTAATACAACTATCCTACTCGATTCCAAAAATTCAAACTAAATTAATTAATTAAATGTATTCCAACATACATGTCAAATGTGTGCAACCAGCAATTTACACTACAAAATATTTTATATTCAGAAGTAGTGAAATTAAATATCTTGATGCTATTTTTCATAGTATGATGTAATAATTTAAAATATTTTACAGTACCACCCATGCTAGATGAGACAATAGAATTCCTAGAGAACAGACTGAAAGAGCACCCTCAGTACAGTTATGAGGTAATTGTTGTGAGTGATGGCAGTAGAGATAAAACAGTGGAAGTAGCAGAGTCTTATTCGGAGAGATATGGGAGTGAAAAAGTGAGATGTCTCAAGCTGATCAAGAATAGAGGAAAAGGAGGAGCTGTACGACTGGTTAGTAGTTCTACAATGACAATAGACTGAAGTAATATAAATTTTCTTTCAATTATTAATTCGTTGACTACCACTCTATATGAAAACTAGCATCTTCCAACTTGGTGGAGGTACAAATTATTATACATATTCTATTTTTTTAGGGTGTACAAAGTTCCAGAGGAGCTTTAATACTATTTGCAGATGCAGATGGTGCGTCAAAATTTGAAGATTTTACCAAATTAGAGACAGCCATGAAAGATGTTGTTAAATGTGATGTCATTGATGAATCAAAGAAGGTCAGCAGTTCTTTGGCAATGGTGATTGGATCCAGAGCACACCTCGAGAAAGAATCGTTAGCAACAAGAAGTGTTTTTAGGTAAGTACTAAGGAAAATAATTAATAATGAATCTAAAATTTGTTGTAAAAATATATTTTAGTGCATTTAACTAACTGTCACTTTCAACAAACGATTCCAATTGCTTTTTTCATCGCAACTCAAAAATTGTTTTTTTTTAAATGTTTACGAAAAAGGACTACAAACGACTTATACTCAATAAATTAAATTTCAATGATATTTGCCAAGCCGAGATTATAGCATATGATTTCTATTTTTCACTGCTCATCATAAATTCTTTTATAAAATAAATACTAGATGAAATGATAATTATTGTGATTAACCCAATAAAAAATAATTTAAAAAGATAAGATTGTCGATCTATGTATCCTAGTAATTAACAATTTGGCGTATGATGTAATTTTTAACTACATTGAGTACTATGATAAAGAATATAAAACAAGGATATACTTATCATAAAATCTAAATTATCTGTACATTAACATATTGCCACAAATATACTGCTATTGCACTGAATAATTTGGTTTTAATATATTATCTTTAAAAAATGCTCCAAAGTCTAAACCAGAACAAATCATGAAACTATATCGTGTCCAGATACGGAAAAGTATTGAGTATTATGTGTAATTGTTAGATTAAGGAAAACATCATATTACTTTTCCTATATATTAATTAACAAAAATTATATTTGTATGTTGCGCGCCTTTTTGCTTTTTTTGTTGTACATCCACATATCTGTCAGTCAAAACGTAAATCTTCTTAGTTTACTGAACATTGGGATCCTTCTCTATCCTTAAATTATGTATTTTATATGTGCTTTATGTATTATATTGCAATTAGTACTCATAGTGTATATGCTATTGTACAGCCTTTGTATTGTACAATCATTGGCGTAGCTACAGATTTCCTAAATGGGTGGTAGTTATCAGAAACTCAAAACCCTCGCCGAATTTAACAAAAGGTCCGTAATTGTTCCAGGAACATACTTATGTACGGGTTTCATTTTCTCGTGTGGCTGTTCACTGTGAAAGGCATTAAGGATACACAATGTGGGTTCAAACTATTCACCCGGGAAGCGGCGCGGACGTGCTTCCAAAGTCTACATGTTAACAGATGGTATATTATTTTTAGATAACAGCATTTAAAATAAGGTCGTAGTATAATTTTTAATGCACATGATTTTTATATTACAGTGCAATTGAAATATAATAATTTATAAACAATTAATGGATAGGACCAAACATCGAGATGCATTTATTTTACTTAATTTAATATTCGTTGTACCTAATTAACAATAACAAAACCCAAATCAAAAATAATATACTCACATTTTGTTCCAGGGCATTTGATGTCGAACTATTGTACATTGCACAAAAACTGAACATTCCAATAGTAGAGATTCCAGTAAGATGGACTGAAATAGAGGGCTCTAAGGTGACTCCAGTGCTTTCCTGGATACAGATGGGATGTGACTTGGGCCTCATCTGGCTCAAGTATAAAATAGGAGCTTGGAAAATTAAAAGTGATAAAACCAACTAAAATGTTCTTAGTGTTATTTTCATATAAATAAAAAACTATTACTGCAAGAGTTGTTTATTATAAAATACAGCAGATACACAAGATACATGCTTGCTTTCCTAAATAACATAAGCTTGTGGGAATTAAGACGAGTTTATAAATACAGTATACAAGAGAACAGTACTATATTTCTGATAATTTTTTGAACATGAAGCCTCCAGATGACACACTTAAAGAAGAAATATATTAAAGAAATATTTCCCTTCAACCACTCAGTTTACAAACATGCCACCTTTTGAAAGTAGTGTTCATCCTTATACTGTATACCACAAACATCAAAGGAATAAGAGTTCTTAAATTATTATATAACATACATCAATATCTTACAAGTTATAATAAAGAAATGAAGTAACACATTTTATAAATGTTCGGTGTATAAAATTATGTATGTAACAAATGCAAGGACACTTACAGTGCATATATCTTTAGATACTTTATTTCTTAATGATAATTGTGCAATAACACATTTGTGTAACATTCATTTGTTGACAGAAAAACAACTCAATTAAGTCTTCTCATAGAAAACCTTTTATAAACTTACCTCCCTATTAATAAACGTTATTTATCTAAGGACGGAGCATTGCTGTGATAACAAGTCTGTTTCTCAGCTTCGTTTATCTGCAACCTTAATGTTTGTTCAGCTTTGTTTACCTGACAGCTAACTAGATTGAAGTTTTATCTTAATAATAGCCAATCACCACGGCCCTATGTCTACGCACTGCAAAGGCTGCCATGCCGTCTGCACTGAGAAACAGACTTGTTATCACAGCAATGCTCCACCCTTAGATAAATAACGTTTATGAAAAAGGACGTTATTCTTTATAATAACTAATGGAAGGATTCAAACACTGATTCAATAAGATTGGTTAAATAGTGTTATGTGCCATACATAATAAAAGAAAATATTTGTACAATTTTTCGTTCTTGAATATTATTTGACAACGCCACATTTTTACGAATATAATAATAATGATAGATAGGAAATTACATTATTTATTTATATTATCTTATAACACAATAAATATCGTTAATTTTGTAGATTTGATAAAGGTTTACCCATTTTGAGCAAATCTAGAGCAAGATTTTTTACTGCTAGATCTAAGAAAATTTGGCAAAGTGAGCGATAGTTTTAATTTAAATGTTTCAAGATTAACCTTTCATGCAGCACTAAAAAACCATTTTGCAGTAATACCAAACGATAATTCTATTTTTTTACTACTAAATTAATAAAGGAATCTGCCCACTACACTAAGACCGTGTCAGCCATCAGGCAAAGAAATATTCTTTGTATTGAAAAATATGAGATTACGCCCCTTAGAATTCCGTCACTGCTCAACAACTTCGCGTGCTTTGCACGGACCGTTACCAATTTTCGGCGAGAATATTTTACCGGTGCCGATACGCTCCGTGCATGGCACGCGACGATACCACGGTAACTAAAATCGTTATGCCCGGGTACAGTACGCTGTTGGTATGCCCCAATCAAATTTGTAGTCCGTGCCTGATACGTTCATAGCACTGTCATAATATGATCCGGTTATTTTGGCAGACTCCTATAAATGCACATGCATAAATATGTAACAGTTTTTGTACTTATGTATATTATAAGATATCTATGACGGAGAAGATACTTTTTACCAAGGTCTGATGTTCTACAGTCAGGACAAAAGACAACATGCTGTGATTCACATTCCAATCTATGACAGATCTATAAAACTGGGTGATTTTTGTCAAATTTAATCATCATTAACTTAAAATCTGATTACTATGACATTCAATGCACTTTGTAATTAAAAGAGTAAGATGAGAAAAAAATAGATTTTCAAATGAAACCACAAAATTATAATCGAATTAAAACCTAATTCCTCTACACAACTTACAAAGAAAAAGTTATAGATAACAATTTGGTAACCCCTCGAGTTCTAAATAACTCCGTTTTACAGTACATGTTTTAAAAGCCTTACCATTAATTTGATGAAATTAATATTTAAATAGCATGAATTTGAGTGTTATAAGTGTGGTGGTAAGGTCCCAAAATTGCTACCTGAGCTATCAGTGAACGTAGACCAGTCCCCAGCGTTACGGCCAACACTAAACCAAAAGAAATTGTATCCAGTTAGTGCAGATACATACCAAATAACATTATTTTTATACGACAATATAATGCTACAAACATCTACACATTTAGCGTTGAGATTATTCTTTGTTTAGTACACATCATTGTTAATTCGTTTTAGCTGTAAAAATGCAAGCACAATTTTATATATATTTTTACATTGACTATACATATTACAACATAAAAATAAATCAATACCGTAAATAAGCAATTAGAAACCGTTCCAAGATATTCCAATATTTTTTATTGTATCTACAGACAGAAAAGACAAATATTCATCAACATTTACAATTTACATTATGTACCAATAACATTAATCCTATGTGGTCTTTTTAATATTGCACAAAGCTAAGTTATGAGTAACAAATTCTAAACGCATGCTGATTATTATTTTTTTTTTATATTTATTAATCAATCAGTCTTTGTATTTGATTTAGCGTTGTGTAAATACAAGAATCATATGTCATTTAAATAAGTGAATAACATGCACAAGAATATTATAACTTGTACAATCATTATCCTGCATCTGTGGCATGGAATGTTTGATGAAATGTGAAAAGAATTTCTGTACGCAACAAAAGAACTTCAAGTTTCCAATGAATGATCCACAATAAGAATTTGATTTACAATAAAATTTTATAAAATATTCGTTCATACAGCCAAGAAAATCTGCACATCCAATAATGTTTTTATATATAATATAAATCATTTATGCACTTATTATCCAATTGATTTGATTACAACAGAATGTAGAGTTTGAGAATTTATACCTTCAGTCCAAATACCATTTTTAGGAATTGCTCGTAGTGGATGGTGATGACGCCATCCTGGTCGTGATCAAACTGCCGGAACGCTGACGTGAGAGTCTGAAAAATACGACCATGGGTAAACATTGCATACTTGTAACCACAACCTTGGTATACAATCTTTTTTGTACGTTTTTTACTAAAAAAAATATAGCAATTATTGAGGAAGGTTTAGTTTAATAACACATTACTGAAATATAATGATTACTGTTGAAGAGGTCTCGTGGTTGTAAAACATCTAGTGGGTCGCATTTTAGGCGGAAAAACTTTGTGACACACTGATTTACACACGGACGAAGCCGCGGGCACAGCTAGTACACTACAAATTTTACTCTCAGTGACGTAGTTATATTGCTTACGCGGTACGAATAAAACTTCCACAATGAGGTCGAACTCTAAGTCCGCCCAAAAAAATAGTGATCAACTCTTTCCATCATAAAAAATTACTCAGTCACAGCTCAGCAATATGTGCAGGCAATCTATGTTGAATGTTTTGATGTTAGTGCTCTACAATATCAATTGTACTATTTAAATCAACTTACATATAAAGTAATACAGCATTGGATAAAGTCATCAAACAGTATGGTGCCACGGCCGAACCTATCAAATTTCTGTACCATTATGTTGACCAATTCATCAGACAGTCTGTATCCAAAGGCCGTGAGTGCATTCTTCAATTCCTCCTTATCAATATTCCCAGAATTGTCTCTGTCGAAGGATCTGAAGCAATTCTGCCAGTCGCTGACATATTTCCACAGAGCTCCAAAATCTTCAAACGATATAACTCCTCTGTTTTGTTTGTCGAACATACCTACAAAATACAATATTTTTTATTAGAACAAGAGAATGTTATCATAAATAAATAAGCTTAAACCTTTATCCTCAGAGGTTTAGACAGAGGCACATCTAACATACTTTGCCTATCTTTTTATCGTTTTAATCCAAGTCCTACCATTATTGCTGAATAGAGACCACTTAAAAAAACAATATAATATGTATAACAATGTTACATGTATTATTATTATGTTATCTTATTACCTATAATCTCTCTAATCTTATTTTGATCATGGACCTCCTCTACTACTGAGAGAGTTTAGGCCTTAGTGCACCACGCTGACCTGGTGAAGATACTTCAAAATTCTTATGGAGAATTCTCAGCTATGTAGGTATATTTACGATGTTTTCCTTCACCGTTGAAGTGCCCTATAATTGATCAACTTTCGATGTTTATGTATATTAGACATATCTTCAAAAGATCTCAAGCGTGGGCCTTGGGATTTGAACCTGCAGACCTTTGCCTCGATGGTCCATTCCATTGCCAATTAAGATATCATGCACTCATATTATAATGAGAATAAAAAATATTTACCAATCATTAGACGCACTGTTTCTGGATTAAATGGGTTCCATGTACCATTAGACAATGCCTGTTGCAGTTCATCAGCTGAGATGTAACCGCTGCGGTCTTTGTCCACTCTAAAAAATTATTCAACACATTAAATTATTATGAAAACATCAACAAAGTGCAGATCTTGATTTCTAAACAGAGAAGCTAAAGCAAATACTGCATCAGATTTGTGCCCTATGATATGATAGGAAACAGATCTATTGTTATATCAGTCTTAAAATAAGATTTCTGTCAGCTCATGTTCCATTTACCTTGTTCAAAATTGAGGAGAAAATCAAAAAACTAGGGTATCAAAATAAATTGGAACTGCAAGGTAGTTTAAGAACACTGCTACAAGGTCATAATGTAAAAAAATATTATTTATGTATGATCCCATTTTTATGTAACTGTAAAAAAAATAAAAAAAATCTACATTCATATGAATAGACAACACAACCAGTAAATCATATACTTATAAATACTTGAAATATCAAGTAGCTCAACTTCAGTGTGTTCAATATCAAACATCAGTTATTATCAAGTTGCAATAAATGGTATCTAGACTGAAAATATCCTAACCACAATACAACATACACACAGGCGAGATATACTATACATAGGTACCTATATATAAAATATCGAATGAACTGATTCATAACATAGAATGATGTTTTAGTTTTTGACTCAGATTTGTTAGGCCAATTCTAGGTTTTGAATTTAAGCAAATTGTATAAATATATATGAGTATATACGGTTGAAAGGCTAATTCTGACTTAAACGACATTTTTTTGCGCCAATTAGTTACATACATACTTAAAATCAGCTACTTTTTCTATTTTTTAATTAATGTAAATTATTTTTTATAATTGTATATTTTTGACAATTGCAATTATAATGCAACTATATATACAATTTAATTATATCAGTGTAATTAAATTAGTATGCATTCCTTTTAAATTTGGTAATTAATAAAGTGATTGAAAATGTATATATGAAAACTTATCAGTTACTAAAATAGCACACTGTGTGTCCTTGAGTATTTTTTATCCCTCTGTGTACACCCATTGCATGAATGCTGCATACAGAAACACAAAATTATATGTACATGCAATCAATATATTAATATTCATATCCATCCTACTTAATTAAAAATAGAAATACAAATTCAAATTTATCTAAATTAGATGTAACTCCAATCCATATAAAAGAATTTCATGAGAATAATAATCTCACTGTATAGAAAGTATTCCATAGACTATAAAGTAGTCTATACATTAACCTGTGTGTGCCAAATTTCATTAAAATTGGTGCATTGCTGCAAACTTAGATATTTTTTATGCCAGCAGGAAGTGCATTTGATAAAATATACATCTATCATACACTATGGTAATGTTTTAATTACCTTCTAAAAATATCCCACAGGAACTCCCGGCTTGGCATTGGTGATTGGAATGCCATTTTGTATCTGAAATAATAATTTTTAATTTTATTAACAGTACATATTAACATGAATATTTATGCATTTATTTCTGAAATAATTTTTTTTTTATTTCAGAATCTTGAAGAATAATATTGTGTTGTGATAGACTTTTCACAGAAATGATACCATCAGTATCAACTTATGTATATTACTCATAAACATATGACTCATTTTCAGAATAGATATGTATGTTGAAAGTTGTATAATTATACTTCACTCGCTCACTATTAGGAAGTTCTATTTTACATTATTAACCAGAAATGATAATTGTAGGATACAGGCATATCAGTTAAACAAACTGCCAGCCTGATAACAAATAACATGATACTAAATCTACTTTACTGAAAATTCCAATAATCCTAAAAAATTAAGGAGGAACCATGAATTTTTCTTTCCTCATTTTTAAGAACATGAACATTTTTAATCTCATTTTTGCAACATAAATAAAAATTAAAATGTTGTAATAGAGAGCCAGCAACTTGTATAGTAAACTTGATATGCTAAAAAGATGAAAATCTCAAGGTGCAACATTAGAGATACCAAGTATCCAATGTATTTACTAAATTAAAATATCAACAGCATATTATATACATAAGAAGTTTTATAAAATGTTTTATCTGGAACAAACATAATACATGTTCTAGACAAACAGTCTTATCTTAGGCTCAAGATATTTTTTAAATATTATTTATTGCCAAAAGATAGCAAACAAAACTGAGAAAGCTCATATAATGTTGAATGTGTGATTATCCTGGAGCAGTCAATAAACTTATTTACCTGCTGAATACTATGACTCGTGTACCAATTTAGGTAATATTAACAAATATGTTGAAATCAATTAATATAATATATTTATTGCTTTAATATATTTAAAATAGAGGTTTAATATTCTGTAACTAATTTAGTGAAATTAATTTTATCTCAACTTTCTATTTATTACGTTATATTTATGTAGGTACAATGAACTGTCAATGTTTAGCCTAATGTTTATCTTTTCATCATTGCATAGCATCACAAATTCACAGCAAAATAAAATTATAATTATATTTAATATTATGAATGTTTATTATACATTTTATTACTTTCAAACCACCATTGACGATCACTTAATTACCAGAATAAATACTTACGTATTTGTGCAATGCGTATCTTAATCAAGTTCACGTAATAAGCAGAGTAATAAGTATTTGCATAAACTGAATATTTTTAAATTTTATGTGATAAACAGAGAATATACAAAATCTTTGCACAAAACACTGCAAAATGAAAACGCAAAGTGGGGAAAATTTGACTTGAGCCAAGACGCAACAAGGTGACGTGACGTATAGGGATGTACAAAATTAATTGAAATGAGTTTTATGTTATGTCCAAATTTAATAGGTGTCAATCCGAGATATTAATTATATCGATATAATAAAATATCCCAATAATTGTAAACTTTGTTTTTTCTAATTTCTAAGTACAAATAAAAAACCTAAATCTAACCATTATTTTTTATTGGTAAAGTGGCCACTTCCCTTTTATTATAATATATAGTAGATATATAGTAGATAATACGTATATATTTTATAGCAATATTATATTTGTTATCTAATATTATGTTCTTCATTACCATTTTATTGTTCTAGTGACAGCGTATGATGATCATTGATGTATCGCTAGGAAAAAAGTATTGGATTACTTACATAAAAATATTTTGAGAAGATTTTTGTCAGGGAAGATCATAAATTGAAACTGCAGTGACGTTACCATTACCTACCTACTACCAAATGATGAATAACTGATTCAATTTATCATAATGTTGTATTTATCGAATATCAATATTGGTAATTATTGAATGTCAGTATTGTACACATCCCTAGAAGATAGTCATAAAATAGAACCGTTTTTCCCCCGAAGGGTAAAAAAACGGATATTTAGGTTTCAGCCGTAGCTTGAACCACATTGAGATTAACGTTCCAATATTCATTGTCAACATCTTCAACATCCTCTATCTCACTCACTCATTAGGTGCATTTGTGACGTTGTAACCTGCCATAACTATACCTGTCCTTGTCACATACTTGGTGAGCAGCGCGCGGCGGGCTCTTCCTTCAGTACCTTGAGCCGGCAAGGCCTTAGGTGTGGCCTTAGGCCTTAGGTGTTCGAGCCTATGCTTGAACCACATTGAGACGTGTTTATTATCTGCCGGCGCGCTGTCCGACTAGTCCATAATATGTAAGATTTCAATATGGGACTAGAGCTAAGCGTACTGTGACTATTTATTATTTTCGTGTGAAGAGAAAGACAGAGATTGTGAAAGATATATATTCAAGGATAATATCCTATAATATATAATAAGCAAATTGTTGCTTGAACAATTAAAAAGATATCTTACATAATTACCAGAATGATATATTATCAATATGTAATTAAGACCTGAAAATAAGCTTTTCATAAAATCAATTAAATCTTATATTTAATAATAAGCCTACATCACTGGTGTAAAGGAATTACTTAAAGGATTTGGGTTCCTATTAGGTTGTGGTTTTATTTCTCTGAAGTAATGCCGAAAGAATGTATTTTTAGACCGCCAATTGCCCCTTTTTAGAATTTCATCAATATTGCAATAATTACCAACCCAGTTGTTGGTTGCAACAACTGCTCTAAAGCTACCTGCAGATGCAGATATTCCTGCTTCTTTAAATAACGTTTTTATCCATCCCGCGATCACGGTTCGGGAAGCATTCTTCACTTTTCCTCTTGTGGTAATGAACAGAGAATCATTACACGCCATGTTACGGCGCATATTCGTTATTAAAATGGTTTTCTTAATCCAGAAGATAACATCAAGTGGCCCATCAAAATTATTTTCTCCTTTCTTCAGCAACCAGCCTGATTGTTTATATGAAACCGAATCAGTTTTAGACCCGAATTTAGGCCAGAGTATGATTTCATTTCCCCTTTCTTCGAAGTGATCATTTCCTATCGATAAAAGTGTTAAGTCATGGACTCTTCTGCTGGTAGCGAGCAGGAGAAGCACGCAAGTGTGCCTTGAGACTGCAAAGAGATTGTCGTGATCAAATTGGTAGGTACTTAAAAACGCTAGGAGATCTTCTATAGTCCACGAAATTGACTTTTTAACCGGAGGGGTTTCAGCGAAGACGCCCTTTAATACGTGCTTTACTAGAGGATGGGCGCTGAGCTCGTCAGATCTTACGGGATTTCCGAAGTTTGCTACAACTGACTTGTGGACGGCTATGGTCTTAGGCGCTAATTTTACGACTCTGTAGAGGTAGCATAGGTATCTAGCTAAATCGTGAGGGCTGGGATCATCTGCAGGTATCCTGTTTGATTGGGCCCAGCTGCACCATCTTGACCAGATTGGTCTATACGTTTTTAAGGATGACGACCTCCAAGATGATTCCAATAGCTTTATTTCACTTTCAGACCAGTTTGCTATCTGCTTCGCCCAGCCCGTACCAATCATACCGCCAATTCCAAGCGTTCTACACCTTGAGGAGCACAATTCGTGCGGAGATCTATAAGGTTTTCGCGAAGATTCGGAATCAACAGCGGAGGTTTCTCTTTCATTTGCTCCAGTTCTGGTTTCCAGAAGACCCTGCTCCAGTTGGGCGCTACTAGAATATATCGTCCCTCCGACTTTTGTAGGTGGCGAAGTATTTGCGGAATTAAGGCTGGCGGTGGGAATATCCACCCCAGATTGTATTTCCAAATTCTGCTGAATGCATCGCAGAATTGGCTCCCTGTGTCTGTCGAGTCTTCGCTGACATAACTCGAAACGACTGCTGACTCCTTCGTGGCGAAGAGATCTATATCTGGAATTCCGTATTTCTGAAATATCCAGGTTACTATTGTTTCCTTGAGGTGCCATTCTGGCAAGGCCTTTTCTCTTGACAGCCTGTCCGCTATTCCGTTGTAGATCCCCGGAATGTATCGAGCTATTAAATGACAATCCATCAAATCGCATAATTCTAAGATTTGTGTCATGGCTTTTAATAATCTTGTTGATCTGGTGCCCCCTTGTTTGTTTATGTAAGCCACAGTCGTTCGATTGTCCGATTGTACCATTATTGTCCTGTGGCGAATTTCGGCACCCAAACTTTGAAGGACTTCGTGTACGGCCCACAATTCTTTTAGGTTGCTGTGCCATTTTCTTTGACAATGTGTCCACTTTCCCCATAGATGACGGCCATTTGCTATGGCACCCCAACCTCTTTCTGCTGCATCCGTCGTGACAAAGATTGACGGGCCAGGATAATGGATCGGTGACCTCTTGTGCAGATTCTCTATCCACCATTTGAGCTGCTCTAAGGCCGCATCTGGGATATAATGTTTCCGATGGGGTCGAGTTTGTGACAGCAGACTTCTGTAATTGTCGGCAATGAAGTCGCCCTAACGGAACCGTGAATGATGCGAAGTTCAATCTTCCTAAAATCACTTTGGCGTCGTACCAGCTCCATTGAGCTTTCCTCCGTAGGTCTTGAATACATTTCTGCAACTGTTGGATTTTTGGAATTGATAACGCCTTCGTGTTCTGACTTGTGTTCCAAGTGATGCCTAGATATTCTATGGTGGTTGAAGGGATGGTCGATGATTTCGCTTGATTGATCTGCCAGCCCAGGTTCTTCAGATATTCCGTAGCGACGGTCGTTTGCTGTTCTAGAATTACGGGGTTTTCGTGCATTAGCAGAAAATCGTCCAGATACACTATCACTCGAAAGCCTTTCTGACGAAGTTGTTGTGCTACCCAGTTCGTAATTTTTGCAAATGCTGAAGGGGCGCTTGCTAGGCCGAAAGGTAGACACGTCATCTCGTATATCTTCCCTTGGTGCGAGAGTGACAGATACCGACGGTGGTTCTGGTCGATGGGCACGTGAAAATATGCCTGTGAAAGGTCGATCTTCATCAGGTAATCCTTTTCTCTCATATGTTCTGGGATCTGATGGTGATTTAGTAAGCGAAATTTTGGCGTAAGGACATAATCGTTGAGCCTTTTCAGATTGAATATAGGGCGATTCCCTCCATCGGTCTTCTTTCTTAGAAACATAGTGGATAGGAATCCCGATTGGTGTGTACTGATTTGCAGGGCACCGGATTGTAGCATTTTCTTTATCTCTACCGACATTGCCGCTGATGTTCTGGTACGATATCTTTGGGCGTTTACTCGAGAAAATTTTGTTATCGGAGGAACACTCTTGAATGGGATTCTGTAGCCATTTAATATTTTTAAAAGGTTTTCGGTTGCGCCTTTCCACCGATGTACAAATTTGGCTAGACGCCCCGCAGAAAAGTAGTCACTTTCGACCGCCTCTATCCTTTTGCTTTGGTGTGTTTTTAGAGGGAAAAGTTCTTTGTTGACGTCCCTTCCCTTCTGTATCTCTGGTATAGGGTATATTTCTTTTCGTGGTATTTCGCGTGTCGCGAAAAACGATAGAGCACATTTTGAGAGCTTTTAGGTTTAGACCCTTGAGGTATCGGTTTTTTGTTAGGGTATGTCTTTTTCTTGCTAGGAAACAATTTTTGCACACCTCCTAATTCTTTTATAACATCCGTAAGAGATTTGTCTTCGAATAAGTGGGTCCCCGAAGGAGGAATGTCATGAAGAATTTCTCGGAAAGATTTGCTAGAAGGTTTGTAGACCTCCCTTCTTTGTTTTATTACTTCTGCACGCCGCCCGCACACATACTGCAGAAGAGCATCTGAATTCTTTCTAAATCCAGAATTTGCTGCTACAAAATCTCGGCCCACAATATTCTTGACCTCTGTTGGCAAGCTCTCCAAAACGTTTTGGAATATAATCCTCTGCTGAATAAGTCCGTTTGTTATAGCCCCTAAAGTTAGATCGAATTTCTCCAAAATCTCTACTGATTTCCAATTCGGAGTAAATTCAGCTAAAAGATTGATTGTTTTTAAGGAAGTAAATACAGGAGTTGCCTGAAAATGCTTTTGAATCTCTGAGTATCGTACATTACACCAGCTACTGTCGCCTAACCTTTGGCAATTCAAACCATGCTTTACTGCTATTGGGTCTGCTCGTGCGATCTTAGGTTCTTGTTCTGTGGTGGCTGGCGTAAAGTCAAAAGCAGTGGTATTAGAATTTCTATCTTCTGCTAATACTGCAAGTTCTCTCTGTGCATCGGCAATCTTTTTCCGTAGCTCAGCTTCTTTGGAGCCCTGAATATCTGGTGTATGAGGATTGTCTCCACCATCTTGGGCTGGCTCATCCATTTCTTCATCAGATTGTGTACTGTCTGGAAGAGAGTCGTAGGACTTATTAAGGCTGCCTTCACAGGGTTGGTGTGCGCTCGACGCGGTGCTCACTTGTTGATTGAGAATGATAGTTTTAATGTTCTCATTTTGTTCTGATTGCATGCTGAGCAATTTGTTAAATAATAGCATTTGTTGGTTCAGAACAGTAGCAAGCAGATGGTCGCTGCTACCTTGTGCTGGCGCTCGAGATTCTGATTGAATAGGTGAACTTGAGACATTTGCATAAGAGGAACATTTTGCTTGGCTATGATACACTTCTGTAGGCGATTCAATTGAGCGTTTCGTACCCATGGAAGGCCACAGACTAGTTAGTGGGCTGAGGCGCTCCAATTCCTGTGACGCCTCCCGTCTTTTGGCGAGTTTTGGTTTTAGTTCCTTCACGGTACTCATAAAGACCTCGTAGGCTGGCGAATGAATCTTCTCCATTAGACTGTGTGGCGCATAGAGTAGAGCTCTTCCTAACGGCCATTTCAAGAAAGAAGCCCTTATCGCTCTGTATGACCGCTCGGATAGTGATGTAGCGGAAGGATTGAAAGCCCGTGCCAAATCCACTGTGGGGATGGCAAATCTCAAATCAAAAGTGTAATTAAAGACCTTCCATTCTCTCCAATTAACCGGAAAGTTTTCATCCAACGAGGCAATAACTGCCAATAAACCCTTTTCATTGTTTTCCCAAGGTTCGGCGGCAAGAGCACCCATTGACGTTAGCTCTGCCATGGTTCTGGAAGAGAAAGCGCTATTTCATGCATAGGGAAAGAAAGGACACCTCAATTGGTACGACAATTGTCGCTTGGAAAGAGGCGACATTCAATTTGATGCGACCCGTATGACGACTCAGATGAGACGACATACTGTCTTACTTGAGACTACACTCAGTGTGACTGGCGTCTGGGCCGGGGCGGCGGTCGTCCAAATCGGGGCGACCGCCATCTCAATCGAACGACCGTCGTCATAACCGTCGTCATCAATTGAGACGACGGTCGACTCATTCGAGGAGGCGGTCGTCTCAATCCGAACGATTGGCGCCTCAAACTGTCGTTTTGCCCACTGCCTCGATACAAACATACTTTCTATAAGGTAGTTCTATGAACTATTACATAGCTCATTCGTCGCTGGGCCTTGAGGCGCCGAGCGGTAAGATATCGTCGTTGGGCTTAAAAGCGCCGAACGGGAGAAGAAGATACTTACACGTGTTGATTCAACGAATATTGAAAGCGTACTGCAAAGAGAATATAATCACTACGTTTTAAGAGACAGGACTTAATACAAAGTAATAAAATCGAATTTACATGGCGTATCAATACCAATATCACGGAAGAATACGTCAGGAACGTCAAATAACAATACTACCAACTGAACAAAATACATAGTAGTGAGCACTTTTTATCGATATCGATAAATTCTACTGGGTGGGAATCGACGCTAATGCTACTTTGATAAAATTCATATAATGTATTTTCGAGTCCACATTATCAATCCAACTCACAATATACAGTGAACATTTTAGCACTATAATTACAAGGCTGGACTAAAATGAGGACTCGAAATAAAATGAAAAGCTTTCACATGTTGAATAATAATTGTATTTTAAAATAAAATCCTTTATTCACTATGTAGGCGAATATAGTTGCACTTATGATAGGTCAAGGTACAATGAGAATATTTAATTATAAAGTCAAGGGATGATACTTCTTTGTCGCACTTCTCTTGAAAGTTATTATCATTTGTGCAATAATTGTTTATAAAAACATGGCACGGAAATTCAAACAACATTTCATCAGGAAGTGGATCAGCTTTCAAATTTTTCGATGGTATGGCTGACTTTCTAAGGCGATTGTTCTTTTTATTAAAATCTTTGTTATTAAAGTGAGAACCACACACATATTTCAAAGTATGCAGCTTTCCTATGGGAACATATATCAAATCTTCTTTTCCCACAATCTGAACTCACTTTCGGCATCTGGAAATATTTTTTAATTGTAAATAAATTGCTTATTAAATTATATCTATGCCTAAAATCATAAACAGTGACCAGGCACATTGATTGCTCAACGCATTTTTAAGTACACACACACACACACACACACACACAGACACATACACGACTTTAGTATTTTTTGTCCTGATGATCAGTCATCATCTTACTAATATTATAAGCGTGTGCATGCAATTGTATGTTTATTATTCGTACCCGCAAAAAAACTAAAATGATTGCGATTAAACTTGGTATGTAGATAGTTAGAATTACTACTTTTATCACTATGTTCCCACAGAATCTGGACCTAAATGGGTGAAACCACGGAGGGCAAATTGATTAATAAATTTAAACAGGTATCGATATCGATAATAATAACAACATCACTAGTAACATAATGGTAATTAGAAAATGAGAATTTTTATTATTTCTAAGCTACTTTATTTGCGAGATGACTAAAAACATCTAATTAATGCTTACCTGACCGCATCCAATGGAAATTTCGCCATAAACATTCTGCTTTTGCGATTTATTCGACTGGCTCGATCTCCACAAATTTCACACGTAATGAAACGTTTTTTGGTGGCATGTCTTTAAAACGTATTCACTTACACCAACAAAAACACATTTTAGTATATTTTTACTTGTTTGAATAACAAATAATACAAATATAAATCAATAAACACAAATGTATTCCAAAACGTCAGGAAATAAACAAACAATAATAATGGCGGTGAGGAATAGAAAGAGAAACTGTACTGAGAGAGAGAGATAGCAGTATCCGCCATTAAATGCCATGTCAATTCCATACAAAACATTTTTTGTTCCTTGTTGCGCTAGGCTGGCGTACTGCATAGAGTAAGTAATATACTACGTAAGAAGAGGCGGCACTTAGTACATTGAATTTGAGCTCACGCACACATACGTGAGCCCAGTAGAATTACATTTTGTACCAACATTACGCAGAAAAAATGATACGCAAGGCTGCCAACTTACTATAAATCTGCTCGTTTCTAGGAACGTTCCTTATTTAATCGATATTATCGATAATTTTGTATCGACAGCTTTATATCGATAAAAATTGCTGACCATAAATCTTACACAGGTATAAGTTATGATTGAATTTAGAATATTAAAAATAAAACGTCCACAATTTTTAATAATTCCCTTTATTTAATTAGAAAATACACAATATTATCACGTGAATTTCTTATGTATAAATTGTATAATGTTTAGGTCTCCTACTTAAAAATTCATAACACTCCAGTTTTCCGTTATTTATTTCCAATTTTATATGGAAATTGAAAAATTTTATACCTTACAGGTATGATCTTTTTCCGTCTAATCAACAATTACTATGATACAATTATTGCAAGGGCAAATTCATAGATTTCACACGTGCCTTTTTTGATTAGGTTACTAAGCATAGAATTGAAACTCCATAATCTAGAGTATTCTCTTCAACGACTACCTGAGGTTGTAAATTTGAATTAAATATACATCACTTTTATGTAATGTTTTAAATCATAATATAAATTTTCTGTTACCGGTGTAGATGAAGTGGATACTTAGCCATAAATATGTTTGACTTTGGGTACTTTTGTATGCCACAAACCTCACATTTTTATACACATTAATTCTTTTCCCCATTCTCGCACACAAAATCAATAAACTACACAAATGTAAACAGAATTAGAGTCAATATCTCGGAATAATAAGAATCACTATCTCGTAACACACACTACACAAATTCCTTCAAGAAGAAATATACACGAAACGGAAAAGCTGGCTCAACTCAACGTATTCGGCATAAAACATAACTTATTATTGAACATAATCGCAATAATACAATTTTTTTGCAAATAAACTTCAACAATGACAAATCTACCGTCAATAATGGCGGCAAATTATCAACTATCATGTTAGCCAACATACTTTCAAAATTTATTGGATTATTATGTTGGTACAAGATGTTACGATGAGACATCCTTTTGTCAACCAAAACTAAACTCTATGTAACGGCATTAAGATATATAATCATTCATCATTACACAAGATGTTCTAAGTGTCCACCCCCGGCGTACTGAAGGAAGAGCCCGCCGCGCGCTGCTTACCAAGTATGTGACAAGGACAGGTATAGTTATGGCAGGTTACAACGTCACAAATGCACCTAATGAGTGAGTGAGATAGAGGATGTTGAAGATGTTGACAATGAATATTGGAACGTTAATCTCAATGTGGTTCAAGCATAGGCTCGAACACCTAAATAGGTAGGTACTATTTCATGAATATAATAATTTCAGAAAAAAGAAACATAATGTGGGTAGTTTATAATTTTCTCTAATGTTGCTTATTTGTTAGAGTGTACAGTCACGTACAAAAGTATTTATTGTTTATTATAAATGGTTAAAGTAAGCAATCTTTTCCATTTGAATCAAAACTCAAATATTGATCTAAGGGAGGCAAACAAATAATTCAACACGAATATGTGAATTTTAATATCGAATCTAGGAGTGGCTGCTGCCGTCCCTTGGCCCGCCTAGCGACGGCCATGGGCTCTACCTAGATATAATGTTAATGTTATTAAAATTATTATCACACCTCTAAAAAAGGACAAAAAATAACTAAGATATTTTTTTTTCTTTTTGGGGGAGAACACTTATTTAGCAAAACGTTTTATTTTTGCATGCGGCGATTCACGTTACTTACGATGATTTGACTATGGGTATGTCGAATTTAGCTTGATATTAAAATGGCGGATGTCTCAAGTAATGACCGAAAAATAAAGGTTACTAAAAACGGGAAAGTGGTAAAAAAACGCCTACGAAATCCAGAAGGTGACTTTAAAGTTTTCGTAACTGAAGCCTTTACTGTTTTGCGTTATTAATGCAACTTTATTAGCGTTTTTGTACGCATAGTTACGTTTCCATTTCGTTAGTTCAATACTTGACTCTTACTACCTTACTGCTTTTTTAACTCATCCGGCGTTCATTTCAAATTGTTTTACGTATATCTACCTGCATAATTGAAACAAAATTGAGTGCTATACCGACACGGATTGTTATATGTAACAATATATCATAAGCACCCTTTGCTATACCTATATAGATCTGATTATAGTGAATTTGTAATACATATTTGTTTTGAATTGTATATTGTGTATAATGTTCGTAATATTGGAATACATTTTCAGAATGGCACAAGCAAAAACAGAAACGTTTAAGAATAGCTGGATTAGAATACATAAACGCAAACGGAAAAGTGGTCCCTCCAAAGCAGCCCGGCCCTGACTGCAACTGTCGTCGAAAATGTTTCCAAAAAGTGCCAGAGGATGTTCGGTTGAAGACCTTCCAAGGTTTCTATTCAATGAAAACACACGACGAACAAAACGCTTATTTATTTGGCCTTATGAGACAGGTTGATGTGAAAAGAAAAAGAGTCAAGTCCAGCAGTCGCCGAACTTGTACATTTGAATATTTTGTGAGAGTCAAAGGAAGAGAAACACAAGTATGTCAGACTGCTTTCAAAAACATCCATGCAATCACAGAACGAAAGGTCAGAGTACTCTGCAAGAAAATGGATGATGGTGTCATGTTTCCCAGTGACAACAGAGGGAAGAACAGTCACCGCAGGTCGGGGTGAGGTGCGTTTACCAACTGAAGTCATTGATCAAATAAAAAACCACATATACTCCATTGTTCACACACACAGACTGAAAGATTTTATCAGATTGGATAAGATAGCTGGATTAGAAATAAATATATCCAAAATGTGGAAGGATTACATCAAGACTTATGATCCTGAAAATATCACTGCCACATTGCCAAAATCCAAGAGGAGTACTGATGTGGTGCAGCAACAAGAGCCTCTCCAGCAACAGCAGCCACCCCCACCACAGGAGACATTTGCACCTATAGCATACCCGGGCAGTGGGCATCTTGTGAACATTGCAGAAAATTATTTCCAGAATCAATACCAAACTACTGCCACACTGGCTACTGGCACCACAACTAACTTTTATCAAGCACCCAATGCTGGACAGAGCATGGGCATATTGCTCCAGCCAACTACACAAAGGCCTACACAGCCCGCCACTGCATACATTGTGCTTCAAACAAAGCCTGAACCCCAACAGAACACAACCATTACAATAGATAACACAGCATTCAACCAAAGCACAGAAATAATACTTGAGCCAGAGAAGAAAAAAGTCAAAAAGGAAAGAAAGAGGGGTCCTTTAGTGAAGCAGTGGAGATACAGTAATATATTCCATGATGAAATCAATGGAGCAGCATTAGCCGCCATTAAAACAAGGCTTGGCATGTACTATGCGGAGAGTGATGCAGCTAGGAAGCGTGTGAAGCAGGCTCGGCCTACTGAGGCAGTCCAAACACAAACACCTGCTGAACAAATCCCACAACTGGGACACACAGTGGCTATATACACTCATAGACATAACTGAAAGAACACAGTGAAGTGAATGGTATAATCAAAATGGAAATCAAGTGATGCTAGTTTTATATTGTGACATATTTTATGGTATGTAACCAAGAGAGATAAATGGTGTAGCAGGACACATTGTCCAGTGACATGTCAACAATATTGTAATGAAATCTTAATAATCATTAACATATAGGATCAATTCAATGAAATAATACTTATCAAATGTAATGAAATAATAGTAATATTGTAATCTTTTAGGAGACATCAGTTCTTATAATTGCATATTATCTATACATGTAGAAAATAAACACCTGTAATCAAAATGTCTTCATACTTAACTAATGCATCTGCATGCTAGAGCAATTTTACTTATGTATTTTTTATTATTGTATGTTTTTATTTAAGGAATCTAAATTATTTTATATATGATTTCATTGATGTGTATATTCTTGTTATTAATTATATAATTGTGTTGTGTCCAGAACAAAGAATCCTATGAGAAATATAAGACTAAAATTCATTAACATAATTAAATTTTCTGTGTATGGAGGCTAGGTGAGATGAAAGATGCGTTTTTGGATTAATTATTTTACTATTTTTACCGACAGCATTTAATGACACAAAATAAATATTATGAGATAAGCTGTACAAACCTTTGAGCCTCGAGGCCCCTTCTTTGATCGCAAGGTCGTCGGCAGCCCACGTCGCCATCGTCTTTTGCCACCTCTGTCTATATTCTAGAGTTATAACTCTGGCATATATGCCACAGTGGTGGTAAGCCGTAACTCAGGAATAAACATGCGGTAAATTGTTGCATGAACTATGTACTATGTATTTTCTGTCGTTAAAATCTGCTCTTGCATATAAATGCATTATGCTCCTTTCCACTACTGATAAAATCAACTCGAATCTTATTAGTTTAGTTTTAGATAGCTGTCGTAGGTATAATTTTATTAATGTTTGGCTTTGAGTAGCTATGTTAATCTATAGACATCAACCCGTGTTTTAAAACTTTTACCGAATGAAATAAAATTAATATGGATTAATTACAGAGTACAATAAAATACTATTTAGTAAAATTGGTGTGTAATTATTATTTGTATATGCATATATTTATGCGTTGGCTTGTAAAATGTTTGGCTGTTTGTAAGAAGTAAACACAGAAACCGTTGATCGGATTTCGATAAAATTTGGCACATGAATAGACCATGTCATGGATTAGCTCATAGGCTACCTTCATGTCTGAATTTACTCATGTAATAAATAAAATTATTTCAATATGTTGTGCTGCAGTTGTACAGATTGAGCTATGGATTGGTAGTGATTAAATAGGTTGATTTGACATTAGGTAGGTTGTAGGTAGAAACCTACCCCATCGAAAATAAGGGCGTGAGGATAAAGTTTGCGTAACTATAAACTGTGAAGCTCTGTTACTAAGAATACGATCTATCTGACTTTTTTATATGGTCTGCATTGGTCTATAAAATATCTTTATTTATATGTTGCTTTCTAACTTTTTATGCCGGAAAGTACATACTGGGACTTTTATACTGAGGTCATTCACGTAGACGAAGCTACGACCAACACCTAGATTTTAGAATAAAATAACATCAAAACTACTAGTTTGATTTCGGTGTACAAGTTGCATGTCGGGGTATAAGCTAGTTGACTGTTTACGCGGGCCTATCGTGTGTCCAATATTTACCCATATCGGCAATGTATGCCAAATAAATTGATTCATAAGGGCTCAAGTTAGCAAAACGCAATTTTATGTCTACTTTGAGCAGACAATATACTTACAGTAATTAGAGCATGGTTTGCAAATAAGCAAGAACTAAGGAGTTTACCCTTTTATCTTGTGTAGTATGGTCAGTTTTTTTTGTTGAAACTGTTCCGGTGTAATTCCTGACCGTTCGGGTTTAGGCCTTAATACGGCGCCAGATAGCCAGTTTACTCGGTTAGTTCCCGATCATGAATAGAAGGTAATATGAAATGAAATGCCTGGACAGTGCAAAAAATATTTGGCTTAGTTTTTATGGTTAGTCATCAGCCTTTCCCCAACAGCCTGGGGAATCCGATTTAATTGGTTAGGATATCTAGCAAAGGGTATCGGGGAAAACTGACGATCTCTTTTCCAAATTTGGGCAATAAATCTAGAACCTCCTCGAAATTCTCACTGTAAATTATTTTCATACAGTTTGCAATATATCAGAGTCAGGCATGTCCCGCACTCGCGCAGTGGGCAAATTCCAGTGCAGTGGCACATATCATGCGCGCATAAATGAGAGTTACAAACATTCGGCTAAATGCCTTTTTAATTAATGATCCCAACAGCGTTTATGGATCTATCGCGAATATGGGCCAATCAGACAAATATTTTTGACATGATCTGGTGTGCGCGCCGCATTGGTTTTATAAAAAGAAAGCATAGTGCATACTATATTTTGCTGCTGTTGTGGTGCTCATTTAACCACACTTGGTGTAAGCCACCATGTATAAATAAAAAGCATTATTTTTTATACTTTTTTAATTATACTTAGGTTACGCGGATAGAACACATGCACCACCAACAGCCTTGATTTTCTGTTCTGCTGTCTTGGAGAAGAATTTAGCTTTAACTATGACGGGCTGCTTGGGGAGCTTGCCTTTGCCGAGCAGCTTGTAGTAACCCTGGAAAGATAGTTTAGATTTTAATTAATAAATAGAAAATAAATCAACATAACACTAATATATAATAAGAGAGTACTATATACTAAATGAATGGTATGTAGCGAATCAATTGCTTTTTCAAAACAATTAAATTTCAGCATGTGAAAAAAAAATTGCTTATTATCAAACAGTAAACAGGCACAAATTTTTTTTTTACTGATTTGCATCTATCATATTGTGACCATCATACTCTTTTAAATATAGATTTCAAGATAATACCATGTGGCAATTATGAATAGAGGCATGCAGGCTTTGTAGACACATTCATAGTGGTGGATAAACATCATGACTACTAGGGAAAATAATAGAGTGGCAATATTATTAATGAATATTGCAGTATCGCAATCATAGTTTTACAAAATGGGTAATATCACTCACAGCCTTGACAATGTTGATGACTGGCACTTTGCCGTCGGTGGCGGAGGGCGTACTTGAGAGACTGCTCTGAGACAAGTGTCCACAGTTTGTCCAAGTTAAGGACAGGGCAGAAGTCCTTATTTCTCCTCAAGTGGTAATTCCTCATACCAAGCTGAAATCATATGGGTCATTAATTTTCATCTTGCTGAATGATGAGTTACAAAGTTTAATCATGTGATGATAAGTTCTAAGCCTACTAATAATATTATAAAACTTTGATTTACAAAGTACTGATTCATGATAATCTGATACATAACCATACATATTTAAAATAATTATTTTTCAATGAACTTGTAGATTGTAATGAAATTAATCAATTTGGATGAGATACGCGATATATTTTTTGTTTGTGGTCTTTCTCAATATTGTGAAAACCAACTATAAATCTATGGTTAACAGAAGTTGCTTATACATAATAATTAATACATACAGTAAATCAAGATGAATCAAACAAATTAGTAATTGACGAATATCCAGCAAAACTTGTACGAGTGCATTGAAAAAATGCTCCTAGCTTTATCCATGTTTATAAAATGGTCCAGTGTGGTTCAGCCTTCAGGAACTTATGTTAACTACACTACATACATAACCATGAATGTGTTATAAACTCACTTTGCCAAAGTACCCAGGATGGTATTTGTCCATGTTGATTCTGTGGTGGTGCTCTCCACCCGCGTTACCACGACCACCGGGATGCTTACGGTGTTTCCCTAAATACAAAACAACGTATAAACAATGGCATCTATATTATCAATCTGTTAGATGTAAAGTAACATGTGTTTATTGGTTGTATGGTATTATTTATCTACCTTGTAGGTAATCCACCAATTTTAACTATGCCACAACTCTTACTAAAGTTTTAATACTTTAAACGTATAATGCAGGTAAACTGTTAAGTTCTTCTGCGATCAAATATTGTTTGTTTTAGTGTTTGTCTAAATGCACTGAAGCGATATTTATTTTATTTTAGATAGTTTCAATACAGCATAGGAAGAGATAATATAAATTATATTAGTGTACAACAATATTCTTTTCGATAAACAAGAGAAATTTGTAGTAAGCGGTACTTACTAAGTTAGGTTATAATTTTGTTTTTGTAACGTGTAATAAGACCTAGGAAAATAAAACAGTACTCACCGATACGACCGTGACCATGGCTCACGTGGCCTCTTAGCTTCCTGGTCTTCTTTTTGGACGTTGCCTACGGGAGGAGAAGAACAACATTTCATGAATGAACAAACCATAGTACATACTGATCATTATGAAAATATGCCACTAAATAAAACACGCAATGATAATTCTACACGAAACACTGTGATATTTAACTCCAAACTGAGGGATTAAGCAGTAAAAATTCGATTAATAATTATAAAAGACACGAACCATTATTCGGGCCTTCCGTAAAGTTTTTGAAAGAAAGAAAGAAGATTGTCAATCTCTATGGTAAACTAGTGTTGCCTCTCGAGACGATGGTAACTTAACCATAGTGAATAAAATCTAATAAAAATTTATTGAATACGGTCATATCTAAATTTATCAAGTTAAAATTTTAAGGAAATACATTACTTATTAGCTATTTACACATAAATTTGTTTGTAACTTATCCTGTCACATAAAAGCATTGTATATAAGCAATATTAAATATTGCTTTTTAAAATAAAAATAAGCAGAATTTCAAAGATATAACGCGACATAAAAAAAGAATAAAATTTTATTCAAATATTTTTTATTCAAAAGAAAGTAGACTGATAATATTATATCAGGTAGGTAATTTTGGACAAATGTGAACATATTAAATTAGTCGATTATATAATATATCAATATAATTAATCTGAGTAGAACATGTGAAAGTCAACTATGTTACTAAAAAGTCACAGCTCTACTCAGTACGTTTCCAGAAAATGGCAGGATTGTGTGTTGAAGTTAATTCTGACACGTATTTTATGAAAATACGTAAATAATTTGTGAAAAATTTGCAATGCTTGTACTCTAACAGAGTTTTTATATTGTATTCTATATTATATACTTAAAAAATGGAGTTCCGTGAGACGTTATTAGCTGCTCAACGAAATCAACAACAAAAGTCATCTGTGAGTTTGATTCTTATTTTGCGATATTATTTTACATTTTTATTCATAGATAATGAGAAATGTGCCTTTTTAATTTTATCTTAGTGTTTAAATAGCATTATTCAGGTCATCAGGTATCATTGTTTACCGACGGAAAGAGCGTATTTTGTTATTAAAGTACATTTTTAAGTGATGAAGTAATAATTGCGCTCATGATTTTAGGAAAATTTGTACTACAAAGCCCGGTTTGACCCTCCAAAAAAGGAGCAAAAACAGAGAGACCGACTGTCAGCTAATATACAAAAGTTTTTGGCAAAGAAAGATGAAGAAGAAAAACTTAAAAAGCGAGAAGCTCAAAAGAAGAAAGAGGACTTGCTTGCGATGCGAGATCCCAAAGCCCTTAGAAAGATCCAGAAGACTTTAAAAGTGATAAAGTCTGCCAATAAAGCCGCAATACAGGATGCAATTGATAATGATAATACAGCGGTGACCCTCACTGGGCCCGACCAGCCTGATCAAGATGATTATGGATACGAGTCGCAGGAAGCGGCCGCGCTGTATGCAAAAATGATGCAGAAGTATAGCAAACTACCTGAGGAGCCCAAGTTTCCCTCGGGCAGTAAGTATGGACTCACTTTATTTAGTGGGTGAGGGTAAAATGGGCATATTATATATCATTTAGCATTTTGTGGTTAAAAATAACTGTGACAAGATAATGTTTTGTAGTGCAAATAGTAAATAATTTTTCCCATGATTCATAGAGCTAATTTCACATTGTATTTATGCGTTAAATTCAAGGTCCTTCATGCAATATTGTCATATGAGAAAAAAATTTAGGGTTATCAAAATTTTGTGGTTTTAATTTTTTACTAAAATAACATTGCATCTGATAGTCATTCATGTGTTCTTAATAATTTATGTTGATTGAAGTTAAATATTGTTATATGTATTGATGGATAGATTCTGTTTACTGTGGGACAGATTATGTTGGTATGGTTTGTATGGTCATTGAATGACCTAAAAAATAGATCTAGTTAGGGATGAGAAAATAATATCATTTAGGAATGGCAACTATACAACAGGAAATTTGATTCATATGGGTGTTTCCTTATGGTTGTCATGATGTAATAAAGTTTTGTTTACCAACTTAAAGTTCTGTAAATGGGTATAAGAGCTGTCAAAATTTGTCAAGTTTGATTTTTCAATGTTACTTGTGATTGGTCAACATGACTAATATGGGCTCTAGTATAGTACAGTTCTAGTAAGTAATATAATGTTAACCATTGAGTAAAGTTGTTTCCCTTAGTGACTGTTTAATTAATGTCTGCATTTCATTTGTCAAATTTTATTATTGATTGGGCTTCATTACATATGATATTGGCATAAGATATTGCCATCCTCGCACCTACAACTTCTGGTAGTCAGGATCAGCAATGGCACATATTTTATAATACTGAGTAGTGAATCTTGGTGAATCTCAGAGAACATTACATGCCATATCATATGACACTGGCAAGGGAAAAGGGTTATGATTGTGTCATATTTTTTCTTTTAGTTGTACAAGTTGGAGGAAAAGTAACACATTGTTTGGTTGAACCCTGGCTCAAATTCCTACAGGCATTGTAGACACAGCTACATAAAAATAATTATCTAAGTCCATATCTAGAGGCTCAAGCTTCCTCCATGCCAAATGTTATTCAAATTGATGATTAACAATTACTTTCGAATGTACATTTGTATGTTTTAGTTATTTCTAAAATCTCAAATGATAACAGTGTAAAATACCACAGACAATAGTACAATAAAGACCCATTGCATATGCGATGGTCATTAATATGCTATAAGATGTACATAATTAATAGAGCTCACCCAAATTCTAACTTTCACACATAAGTAAAGTCATGTATAATTATATTTTGTCAAAACAGGGTCAGATTCTATGAGAACTATCACACAGGTATCAACTACTTATATACAACCCTAAAGTTATTAGTAATTTTATTTGATTATTTTTTTCGTAAATTTAAAATTTCATATGGTATGTGTACATAGTGTAGTACAAATATGTTTCAATATTAAGAATAATGTATTTTTCTCAGATCAGACAGTGAAGAAAGATCTAAATGGTACCAGAGAGCGAGTGAAACATGCTCTACAAAGTGAGGATGAACCGGTACCACACAAGAGGAGACGCAGGACTGAGAATGGAGGTAATTGAAAGATTTTCAACTTTTATGTCTCATTATGGACATTTTTTTGGAAGGATCATTTTTTAATTAATTTATTGGACAATATAACTAGATATAATATCTGATATTATATACTAGCTTATGTTTCGGAATGGTTGTTATTGTTTGTTTTTATCAATTTGTTGATTGTAGTCATGTAAATAGAAACCTGTTGGCAAATTACTGATTTATTTTATTACATAAAGTTGTGTAATATGTATGTAATTCTGCCTTAAGGTAATAATAGGATCGTTAAAAACCTGTATACACAGATATGGATAATTAATATCTAGATCCATGGATATAGATCTCATCTATATTATTCATTCTTCGTTAGAATGCATTATGTTGATTTTGCATGAGTTAAGGCTTTAAGTTTCTTACACTGCACATATTATATGACATGTTCACCATTCACCATTTATTTCTTAGTGTAATTCACTCAAAAATATAATATATTTTTCAGAAAAAGAACAAAGTCCACCAACAAGATATGAGCCTGAAAAAGAAAAGAGGAGAGAAGATTCAAAATCTGACAAGCCCAAGCCTAGAAGGCCAGCGCCGCCGCCGATGGATTTCAATCAATTGCTTAAACTCGCAGAACAAAAGAAAAGCGAGCCATTGGAAGCGGTACAAAAGAAGGCCTTGCAAGAGTCGGAGACGGAGAGGTTGATGACAAAAAAACAGAAGCGGGAATACGAAGAGGAGATGGCACGTCGACAGCGGAGGCAAGAGAGGATCGATGCGGAGGCAAAAGGTGGCAAACCAAAACGTAAGTTGTGGCGTACATAGGATATGTACATTTAGAAACTTTTGAAATTTTACGGAAGAGAAGAATTGATTTAGCTGCTTCGAACATATTGTTTATCTCCACATCTGTTTTGAGGATGAGTGTTCTAACTCAATTGAAAAAATATATAATATATCAATGTTTAATTTTTTTTTGTTTCCTATTTGGCATTCCGTATTCAAACTCAACGACCGCACTATATATGTATTGTTTCTAGAAAATTACAAACATGCCGGACCAATTACCTGCATGACGTCATTCCCATAATTTGTGCAGCAGATCACTCCCATAATTTAAGAAACTATCTTTAGTACTGTTACATCTTTGTGATCTTAAATCAATGTTATTTATTTCAGAGCCTAGAGAAAACAGGTCAATGGACAAAGATCGACCTGTGGAAAGAGAAAGGAAACCAGAATCGGGAGGGTTTGGGAGGATCCCAAAACTCACAGACAAAAATAACAGCAGAAATGACAGTCCAAAACCTGATAGGGATCGAGAACGTTTTGAGAAGTTGCAAAGAGAAAAGGAAAGAGCCAAAATAGATAGGGAAAAGAATGACCGCGAAAAAGAAAGATTGGAGAGAGCCAGACTAGACAAGGAGAGATTAGACAAATTAAAAGCGGAACGAGAGAGAATCGACAGGGACATAGCTAGGTTAAACATAGATAGAGAACGATTAGATAAGGCAAAAACAAAATTGGAAACGAGGACAACAGATAAACCAAGCAAACCTGCAGATAATGGTGTTGATAGGTCGAAATTGAATTCTAGGGAAAATGTAAAGAAAAACATAGATTTAAAGAGTCAGAACACATATAGAATAGATAAGAATTCTAATGAAAAGAAATTTGCCGCACCGAACAAGGACAGTAACGGTAAATACTTAAATGGTCACAGTACACAAGGTAAATCAGTGCCAAAATCTAGGGAGCAAATACCGCAAAAGAACGGTGTTCGGGAGAAAGAGCAGTTGAAGCCTAGAGCAAGTGATGGGCGACCCGAGAATGGTAAACGGCTGCACGAGAAGGAGTTATCCAAGAGGCCTGACGATAGGAAGATGCCACAAGGGAATCCCAAGCTGCAGCCTGGCTCCAGCAAGCCTAAGCCGACAAGTAGCTTTGACTTTGACAAACACATTAATTCAATAGGGAAGAATGGCCATGCAGCCAACAAGAACGGCGTTAAAAGGCCGGATGGTATGAAGAAACGGCCTCAGCCTGATGACAGAAGGAAACAAAAACGTAAGCGTATTATAATATTTCTTATTTATTATTCTTGAATGAATCGAATTGCTTGTTTCGTAAAGCTGTTTATGAATACTACATTTAACGGGAATGACAAGCATGGATCGCGTTGTTCGAAAACAGCTTGCTAATTTATAAAGTAATCGGATGCGCTGGCTGTTCTGCCCAGAAGTATATTGATAGAAGTAATTAGTAGCATTGCGATTATACACAGCAGTCGCGAAGGGTGAAATTTTCGACACAAAGTGTAGGTACTAATACTAAATATAATTAAATTTTAGGACACTATGCTATAAATAGCTAATAATATACTTTATTTTAATAGTTTGCTTACATATATTCGGAAAGGTTGCCAGTACGAATCTGCTTATATGGACCCTTAGCCGTTGATTCGCGGGCTGGCACAGTGTTTACTGTGACGTGTGCGAGCATCAATTATTCCCGATGTATTTTAATCACCCATAAAAAAACAGTCGCTCGTCAATCTTAGGTATATCCTAAACTATTCAAACGATTTAAAAAAACAGCCCAAACATTATTTTTCATGTCTGTATCATGGATCCGAATTACAAAAACGGTATGAGTATGATAAATTGGTTATGTTCAAGTTTTTCAAAATAACTAAATATGTTTTTGTTGACGCTACAGGTCGCGCTGTAGATTCTGATTCAGAATACGATTCTGAGTTGGATGATTTCATTGACGATGGCGATGAAGAAATGGACTATTCGAAACATATAAAAGAGATATTCGGATACGACAAATCTAAGTAAGTAATCTCTACAGTCGTTGACAGTACTGTGGACATTTAATAGTTTATTATCTTAAACTTGGAGGCTTATTTAATTCCCGGAACCCGAACAACTTAAAAAATGACTTAAAAATTCTTTCACTAAAAGGAAATGATGTTGACCATGAGTGCCATAAGTTTTTTTTCTTGCTGGTAACTAGCCTGCATACGGTCGTATTTGCGAATTAAAGCAATTACTAGTATGGAAGTTATTGTAAATTGCCATTGTGTGGTTTCAATAACTACACAATACTTAAATTAGACTGAGAGATGTATTTGTGTATTTTCGGATGTTTACCATAATATTACATATGCCAGTTTATTAATTAACAATATACATTAAACTATAATTTCCAGGTACAGAGACATAGATGATGATGATGACCCTGACATGGAATCCAGTTTCGCGCGACAACAGCGCGAAGAATACATCAGTAAGAAGATTGGTAAGTTGTTGGATGTTTCATTCGTTCTAATTCATTAATTCGTTATGAACAGGCCATTTTTGAAATTTAATTATATGTTCTTAGCGAACAGTGATATTTTAGAAAATGTCAATATATGTATGTGTTATTAGTATTTTAACAAATATGAAAAATCGAAAATAGTCATATGGAAACTTAAAAAAGCAAACTTTATTCTAAGTGGTACATTACTGTGAGGGTTCTGGAGATATTGATCATGTTTTTAAAATTCGTCCGTCAGTCACATGAGTACGTGAAAGTATGGATTAGCCCATTATAAAATTATAATTAATATTCACATTTATATAATAAAATAATGATGTAGCTTAAAATATCGGCGATTTTATTTTGAACATGTTTTTTAATAATAAATTCGTAATTACAGGCATAATGGAGGATTTGGAAGACATGAGGATGGAGGCGATGATGAAAAAAAAAAGTAAGAAAGGTCGACGCATTAGTGACGACGACTAACGGCGCTCGAACAACGCTCACCCACGGACCAAGAGATCAGTCGCACCGGCTGAATATGCTGCAGATATGTTCAATGCGCTAAACCGATCTCCGCAACGCTACATCAATCTACAAACACTGACAAATATATACAATGCTGTCCAATCCCAAGCACGCAGGCCATGATGTGGGGAGGATGTGGTTAATCTACCCCCGATATCTGGCCCGCGGATGAAATTGGATGCATAATTTGTGCCCACTTCCAATATTGGTTGGACAGCCTTGATTTAGGCCATAGTCTCACATGCTGTTTCACAACAATTTGAACCGAAGTACTTTCGATCTGTAAAAATAAAGCACAAATTCGACTCACAAGCCTTTTGTAAACCGTTCTATTATGTATCATTAATTTTCATAGCATGTCAATTGTAAAATTAATTAAGCATCAGCTTGCAATTAAATTTGTCGTGTGAAACCCGTGATGGTGCTGCTAACACAAAATGTTAATACGTGTTGCAAACTGTATAGTATTTAACGACTTTTGACTAATCAAGAGTGTAATATAATAGTTGTATTAATACGAGAGGTGTTGCATTGCGCGTATCTGTACCAGTTGTAGTTATAGCAATCGTGTTACCTATGTATAAATCATATGTTTTGTATGTTTGTATATGGTGGATAAGATGAGTGGATAAGTTGTAAGATATATTGATTAATTTGCAATGTCACTTTAATTTGTGGTTTTAGTGTAGACAGTAAAGCCGCCCACATAAGTAGTTGAATAAAATTTAAAAAACCAAACCGCCTATACGTTTTTCTATTATTAATTTTTTTATCAAAATAAAATAAGGAATTTACGTTATCTCATATAAATAGTGGATTATACCTAATGTGTATGGGTGATTGAAATTTTGGATTCGTTCAGGTACTTTTGTGGTCGTCTGTACATTTCACCCTAATATTTCTAGTTATGGGCTTTCGTTTCGTGTTGACGTTTTTGGCTACGGTTGTGAATTTTCGCGCCAACAATAAAAATTGATTGAACTATAATTATTTATATAGAGATAAGTGACTTACAAATATTTAAGGGGTTTGTTTTGTATATTATGTTTATCACAGTTGGTTGATTGCAAATATTTGAGTTTATAGCAATAGTTATAATTATTAATAATGATTTGCTATATATTAGTGCTGTACTATTACTATGGGAATAGTGGATAAGTTTTGTATGCAGTTATTGGCATTATCTAAGTTGTTTACACTGTTGTATGTTGATAGAATGTGTCGTATAATTGTCGTATTAATCCACTATCCATTTCGGACAAACATGAATTGATCTCTACAAAATTACTATTTTGATGATTAGATAACATTGATTGTTTTATAAAAGCCTCTGTGGATATCGTGGATAATAAATATTTTTACAATGGCAATTATTATGCCTTATATTATGTATTTAAGCATTTAACAATTTCAAATGTTAAATGACTCATTATTATGTCTATATGATAACACTATTGTACATCTTGTATATTATGCTTCGTGATGAGAAGAAAAATACAAAAAAATCACTAATAAAGAGTATTTTCAACTACTCAGTTTCTTTATTCCGCCCTCTTCAATCTCTTCAATATTGCAAGTTGCAACTAGGGCACTCGCTTTTCGCCATTCGTTGTTAATCCCACAATATGATAGGAAGCGAACCTGCCATATTTAAGCCCAGTTGAGATTTCGGGCTGGTACTAAGCAGAAAACCTAATATAATTTTGGCCAAGTAGGAATTCGTAGCCGGGATCTCACAGCGGTGGTCGTACAGGCATGCAAAACAATCTCCACGTGAAAGCCTTTACAATATTTTTAATCTGTTATGGAGGTCTTTTTATACTGATATTTTATAATGTTTTATAGTCTGTAAAGTGTCAGATGTTTTTGACAGTAATACCTTTACACATTATTGACAGTGACATGTCACTTCAGATAGCTGGCTGGAAAGGTTGGCAATTTGCAGTTTTCTTTTTCCTCGAGTCAAGGTTTATATTCTCTTTGTCAAGGTTATACGTGGGACGTAAATATCTTAACAATATTCTCGTTACATATTAAATATTAAGAGAGTAGATCGCAAGATAACTTTGGAACTTGGACATCGATTTGGAAAAAGTGATAATTTATTGGCAGCCAACCAGCTATTAAAGTACCTATTCAGATGAAATGTTAAAACGTATTTATTGCTACTTGTTTTATCTCAATTTGCTTAGATTTCTTTCATAAATTCTAATTGGAAAACGCCTCAAAACTGAATGCTTATCCTTGTCGTTAACAGCCATGAAGGTTTTAAATAGTGTCCAAGACTTACCAGAATTAACGAAATCGACTGTCCATCTGAGAAACGAAACGGAATTGCTGGAGAAACTGAACAAAATATTGAAGGACGGTCATGACAAGTTGCAGATAGTCACAGACTTCGATCACACCCTAACACGACACACCCTGGATAATGGGAAAACAGTGTTAACTAGTTTTGGTATGTACAAATTTTAAAATTTTAAACTGGATATTCTTGATCCAAATCAAGTGTTTTTATCTATTTCCGGATTTAATATTACTTAATCAATATTAATTAGATATTTACATCTATAAGCATACATAAATTGAGTGGAACAAAGCATCCTGTGACTCTTAATATGTCACATTGTATATTTAAGATTATTTTTTTTTTAGTTTCGAATGTACATAGAAAACAAGATTTCTAAACATTATCAATTAAATTTGAAAACTGAGATCACCATTAAAGTAAATATTATAGTGGGCAAAAAAGAATAATAAAGAAAATAATTATTGTAGCCCAATACATGAATATTGAATTAAAGTTGAATGTGGTGTAATAATTTAATTATAAAGGTGGTTACAAAAACAATAATATGTTTATTTTGTATTTTGTACTAAATATCATTAAATAGTTTACTTTGTCTTTTTACCTTTACTAAACATTCATGAATTAAGTTTTACTTTTTAGATTTTTTTTATAATTTTGTATTTTAATGTGAATATGGCTAGTGCGTGAGTGTATTTTTGACTGTAAGTGTGATGTTGCCACTGTGATGAATTTTCTTTAAGTAGTAGTAGTGGCGTTAGGGTGTGTAAAATTATAGTAACTTTTTTTTAAATTATAGTAAAACATTTTTTAAAAATTATTTTACATCTACACTTTGAGTAACTGATGTCAAAGTGTTAATTTCAAGAATATAAGTGAGGTTTTATTTAGTAACAATATTAAAATTACCTTGATTATAATATAATACATACATCTATATCTAAATGAAATAGTGTAAAGATCATAGCAATATGTAAAACTAATTGATAAATAGTTTTACCTAAAAGACCACTTCTAAGGCTATAAATGTTTTGCTGGCGTAGTTGTAGTATGGTACTACTGTAGTGTAGTGGTCTTGGGTTCAATCCCTGGCCTAGAGTCTGGAATTTGTGCCTGATATGGCAATAGGATCCCCTCTATTAAATCATGGAATGGAATACACATGGTGCAAAGTAGCTGCTCTGGTTGCGCCTTTGCCTACCCCTTTGGGGATAAAGCAGATGGGTGTGTATGTGTATAAAATATTTTGAATAATATGCACAACTATTATAAAAAGTGAGCTCTCATATAACAATCCTGAGTGAAATGAATGGCATTCATTGTTGCTTTATCAACTCTTGTTGACTATTTCAAAGTGCTTTTTCATATTAGGTATGTTTAGAGAGTGCCCGTCTGTCCCACAACACTACAAGGATGAGGATAACAGACTAGCTGGTATATACAAGCCAATTGAATGTGACCCTGTGATGAGCGTAGAAGAGAAGACCAAGCATATGATAAAATGGTATGTTGCAGCACATCAACTGTTAAGGTAAGTTATATTTATTATTCAAAACTATGTGGCTCTGGCTATGAGAAAGTTGTTTCGCAGAATAAAATTCGAATTGTGTAGTTTTTTAGAATAAAAAGTAGTGCATCCAGAATATGGTTTATCTGTGTGCTAAGTTGCATCTATATTCTTTTAGTGGCTTCTGTGTTTACTTCTAGTAATATTAAAACATGTTCACAGAAATTGGTAATTAAATTATTATTAGAATTAATAAGAGAAAATATTAGCAAGATCTCTATATGAATTGTACAAATTATTAATGTGATCTATTAAATAATAATTATTGAGTGATGTATTTGGATTTTATTGTTTTAATAATAAAGTATTAGTGCTTATAGGATTTATATAAGGCAAATGTAACAAAATAACAGTGCCTGTTGTGCTGAGGTATGTGGAAATGGGGTGTAGGCAGGGATCAAAAGCTAGGGCAGAGACTAAGTGGATGTCATATCTGTTGACTTCCTGTTATTGTAATTATGGATATCTTAACTGGTAAATGATACTAGTGCATCGTAGACAATGTAGATGACTTCTAAGTATTGTTGTAATCTAATCTTGCCTGTTATTTCTCGATGTAGGCGTGGTCACAATTGCCTTGCCGACATAAGCATTAGTGCAGGAATAAGTGTTAGACAAAACATTTTTATATGAAGTATATAAATAATCAATGGTATATTGAAAAAAACCATTTTACGAATTTTATCGCGGTTTTTTATATTATAATTTTCTTCCTATGTTTCGAAGACCGCAGCCTTCGTGGTCACGGGGCGGACTGACCGTCTAACATTCGCGTAATTTACGCGATTTTATGTTTAACATAAAAAAATATGGAATGCTACATGTACACTAATATACTTACTATATAGTTAGTTTGTGGCAGGGTCTCTATACCCGGTATACGATATAGCACGAATGTTACTTTAGGATATTGTCGACCAGTGTGTCAAATTTCATCCTAACCCATATAATGATTGGATCACAAACATGCAAACTTATTTGCAAATATTCATTTATATTTGAGAGATGTGCCTTCTGCTTGATTGGTATCGATCAAATCTTCACTGGGGTATGGAATTCAGAATGGCACGGTTTCAAGCTCTAGCGCGTTGCCATTAACTCCATAGTGTGTTACTCCTGGTTTAAAAAAAACGAACCCAATCAAAAATTCTTTCTAAGCATGTCGAAAAATCTATTGTGACTGTGATTTTGACTATCGACCCGATGGTACCTATTACATAGTATATTTATATCTGCCCTAAATCCTATACCGCTTTATAAGAAGCCATTAATAACATATCTTATTTTTATAGAGGCACGAAGTTCCCCCGAAACGAACTCACAGATGTGGCTCAAAAGATGATAGAGAGTTTCAGGTGAGTTCTCGTAGTTATTAATTATGAGATATTTTCCGTCATGATTTGATCGTATGGAGTAAGGAGCAGTGAGGTCCTCTCCCTTAGTGAGTTGTTTATAATAATAAACCAGCGTGTGGCTGTAATACTAATTCGCTCTACCACACTCGAACCATGAACTCTATAATCGGCATAATGGATTACATAAGTTTTGCGTTTCGGGGTCCGTTTGTGGTTTTAAATATGCCGGTATAATTCGGCGCCTGGTGATAAGTAATTATTTATTGGCAGTCGATACTATTTGGACAATCAAGTTATATCTAGTGCAATGGCGTCACTTAGCCGTGTCCACTCAAAAACCATCTACGTAAATAAAACAATCATATTGCACCGAGAATGCGTTTAAGTTGTATAAGTAAGAATAATGTTGGTAATTTAAGTCGTATTGTGTATGCAGGCGAGGTGTAAAAGACATGATATCATGGTGTGAGACGCAGAAGGTGCCCGTGTTGGTGTTCTCAGCGGGCTTGGGAGAGTCGGTAGTCGCGGCGCTGAAGGCAGCTAACTTCTTACTGCCACATGTAAAGGTATGCTTTGCAATGTATATGTTTGAAATTATTTGAAAAACGTCCAATGTATATCTTTGGGATATGTTAAGGCAGGGTCAGCACCAATAGGGGACCGGCCTATGCTTGATTTCGCACATTATTCTATGTGTAATGACTTTCAATACGAAAAAGAAGCGCTTCTGCGAAAACAGCATAAAAATGGGTTAAAAAATGAGCGAGTAATTCATATTTAAAATATTGTAATGTGTGCAGAAGTGGGCGCGATGTGGGGATATCGCTTCATCTCTTTCTTTCGCACGCGTCGTAATTCCCGATGACGTCACATGTAGATATTTTGTCTCTTTTCTGTTTCTTGTTAATTACCCCTTCCACCGAAATTCAAATGCTTATAACTTGTTGATTTTTCACTGGATTTTAATAATTTCTTTGGTGTTATAATTTATATTATGTAAATATTTGATAATTGTTAAGAACAAAAATGAGTCCGGTACCCTATTGAATGACCTATGTTTTGAAAAGTATTACTCTGGCACTGCATATTGCGACACAATAGATGCAATGAAAGTACAAGTTATTTGGTCATAGTATAGAGGAAAGATAAAAGGTCGCCCTGTTGTGTCACATTTCGTAACAATGAAGTAACAATTCATATTGTTGGTAGAGTTGCATTGTCTGTGGTCACGCTTTGCTTATTCTGATATAATTTTATCATTGTTGCGATGTAATTAAATTCACTGTCGTGATTGTTTTGATAAAATTGTTTGCGAATATTGGAGTCGATGGATGACGATTAGCCGTGCGGTCTGATGTGATTTTACTTCTATGGGGAGTACATTACCTCAAATCCATGCTTAGTGTTTTTACAACATTTTTGATGACCTAATCCTATTGGTCATAGCGTGATGTTATATAACCGTCCTCGATAAATGGGCTATCCAACACTAAATATTTTATCAATTCGGTTTAATAGTTTCTCGAGATGAGCGCGCTCATACAAAACTCATCAGCTTTATAATATAGTATAATATTATATTGAATTTCTAGGCGGCGTAATTGTTTTGCGTGCGCGGTACAACTACCGCATTGAGTTCTTGGTTTCGAATTCAGAGTCTTAATTGTGAAAACTAAAAAGCTATATAGGTACTCAGTGATTCTTCACGAATACCAGAGTTGGACAACTGTTTTGATATTTTAATTAACAGCGATAAAGCAATGTTATATTAAAATATATTCAAATGCATTTATATTTTACCGTTAGTTAAATTTCCAGTCCAGCGTCGATGACAAAGAGGAAGTAGTGCCGGCTGAGGCGAGAGATATCGCGGTTCGATTCCGCGTTCAATTCAAATATAAAATTATGATCTACCCATCAATGAGAGTTTCGACTAAAGAAAAAAGAAATCTAAACGAATATTTGCCTACTTTTCGTGTACCTTGTGTTAGACTTAAACAAACTACTTACAGTAAAAACCAATTATAGCAATATCGAAGGGATCATCGAATCTGGACGCTATATCCGATAGTCGTTAAAAACGATACGCGTTTTATATGCATCTATTGAAAGAGACCTTACTATTTAGTCGTTACAACCGATACGTCGCTATAACCGGAGTCGTTATAACCGGTTTCTACTGTATATGAGGAAAGAAGGTGTTCTTTGTTCACATTTTATTCTATCTATGTGGAATACATACAATTTTAGTACACAAGAAACAATTTCACAATTCTATAAATCTCCTTGATTAAATAAAATTTAAATTGCAGGTAATATCGAACTTCCTCGCAATGGACGAAGACGACAACATAGTGGGTATAAAGGGTGAAGTGATTCACACTTACAACAAGAACGAGACGGCGATCAAGAACACAGAGTATTACGACATGGTGCAGGAACGCAGTAACGTTATACTGATGGGTGATAACATCGGTGATGCCGGCATGGCCGAGGGCATGGAGCACTGCGACGTGGTCGTCAAGATCGGGTATCTTGGTCACAAAATCGAGGCCAACCTACCCAACTATTTAAACAAGTTTGATATAGTACTGATCGACGATCCGACCATGGACGTAACGAATGCCATATTAAAACTTTTGCTGTGATTTAGATCGTATTATATATATTTCGCTGTTTAAGTTTTGCATTTGTGTTGGATGCAATAGATAATTTTTGTTTGGATCCGTCGTGTTGTAATACATCCTCGCGAATAAACTTTAATTTTATTGTATTAATTCAACAGTTCGTGTGATCGATGCCTTATTTTGTTGAATTAAACTGTCTAGCAAAACGACTTTAAATATGAATATTGTTAATTTCCCGGTAGTCGGTAGTTTATGACACGGCGCGTGGATAATTTTGTTACGTCGTAGACACTTAGAGATGCAACTTAGTTGCAATATTATCTGCCGCGTGTTTCACAATTGTTGATTCCTTCATAAGCCTTGTTGATTGTTTCTAATTATAAATTAGTTGCCTGCGTACAACGAGCAGTACTAAAGATTGTGTGACAACTTCTCATTAATCACAATGGATCTTTGTTAGGTTACAAGTACTGTTTGGTATACGTGCGGTTTTATTTCTGCATAGTTATTGAGTCATACACACAATGGCAGTTACCATGTAATGTGGGTGCCGTGAGTCGAAGAAAGTAAAATATGTTTTTATATGAATCCCTCCTAGTCGAATTTCGACCATGATGGCCAATCTCTACGGAGATCAGTCAGGTACGCAGGAAATATTATAGTATTATAGTGCACAAGTGTGCGCAATACACAGGTGCATTCTGTTCCTTAACTCTCATAGTCCGGTGAGACGGCAATTCGACATGACTGGGGAAAGTCCTGACGCAGGACCAACGGCTTAACATGCTTTCTGAGGCACGAGAGTATCACACCACCAACTTCCTGACTCCTAGCTATATACGATGGAAAAATCCAGTCACATTTTTTTTGGCCCGACCCAGAATTCGAACCCAGGACGTTGGCGCGGTAGTCTCTCATATCTCGTACGCATTACAACTCCGCCACCGAGGCAGTCATCAGGCAGTTTAATCACATACCATCTTTATAACTTGTATTTGGTAGAGTAGGTACTCGCGCGCAGTACTGGTTTCGCTCAGATGTCGCTCAGAGCGCCAGATTTTAAGAAGGGGGCGCCACTGGACTTAGTAATTAAACTAAGTTGGGCTGTTTCCGTATGTGTAGATTTTTGAAAATACCTCTTTATCCGCTTGACCTTTAAACCAAGGCAGATAAGACAATAGGCATGTTATTTCAAAACAGTGACGCGTGTCCTCTGATTCATCAGTATACTTCGAGTTTATTGGATTTGAATTATAATTGTCATTGTGGTTTACTGGATATTTATAGTATCATAATTTACTCTATACTTTTTCGTTTCTGTTAATACTGAGGTTATTTGAGAGGTTTGATAAGTAAGTGCTTCACCATGCAGGGCAAACTATAGCTGTTGTAGGTATCAGTTATATTTTATAGATTGCATAGCGACTTTCATGGTAAAAAAGGGCTGGCGCATTTATTATTACTAAGCGCAGCACAGAAAATTTTTGACTGTCAAACTATTATCGACATTGTCGGCATTGAAATAATTGCATTACCTTGTGTTAATTGATTTTGAATATTATTTCTATAAAGACGATGTCGATATTAGTTTGACAGTAAAACAATCTCTGTGCTGCGCTTCGCCATACACTTGTCGGCTCTTAGTGTCGCGATTCGAATTAGTCGGTAAACGACCAGTAAGACGGGTCACCATAATTCTACCATCGTGGCTCGATAAACGTCTCTCGTATCTACAACTTATTTTCGGTCACACTGTTTTTTTATTTCACAAATAATTTTTTTATTACATACATATTTAGGTATGCATTGGTTTGGGTGGTGGATGGGGGCGAGGGTCCGCTATTTGAAAGTAGGTAATTCCTATAGGGTACAATTAAGTCTCTTAGCAGGTCCAAGAAGCAATAACTTTAAAAGATAAAAACGGCGACAGTGTCGCCCTCTGTCACATCTTGCAGGCGGTATGGCGAGAAGTAATGTCTTGGTTGCACCTCTGCTTACCACTTCAGAGGCGTAAAGTGTGTTTTATTATTAAAATTAATTTGAACAGTTTACGAACGACGGATCCGACTAGTTGAATTTGTACATGCGTACTTTATGTGTAACGTAAAGATTTTGCTTAAAACATATTTGTTGGTTGTCGATGGTTGTTAGGAAATATTCGTTTTACATCGCAGTTCATAGCTTATGCACATGGCCGATCTTAATAGACCATACCATTTCTAACTGCAAACTTATGAAAAAAAAAAACATTAAAATAAAGCCAACCCCGAGCAAAGAAACCTTTTTATCATTCGTTCGATACATTAACGGCGCATGAGTTACAGGCGGGAAGTACGCAATGATTTACGAATAATATCTTTATAAAATCAGTGAAGTGTAAAAAATCACAATGTTCCTTAATTAATTGGCTATTTAATAGTGTTGGTTGTAAATTAAATATATGTGTACTTTAGAAGATGTACTGAGTCAAGCTGTAGTGGCATTTTCGTTACGAATTTCATATAAGTAATCCACATTATCTAAATTTTTAAACAGTCAAAGCAAAGGTAATAAGGAAATATGATGTTTAATTTTGTTTTTTTTTTTTTATCGTTTTACGGGGGGTAGTAGCTTAAATTATTTGTAAGCACACCTGTGTTCTGATTGGTCCGTTCCCGCTATTGATCTGTACGCACCAATTAGGATCGTCTATTAAAATTGGACGTAGATACACAAAAAGGATCCAACCCACAGTATAGTCGAAAATGAGCCAAATTAGTTCTAGTCTATAAGCTCTATATTTTCCATTAGTAAAAAAATCTCAGTCATAATATGTTAATTTGTACTTTTATTAACAAAATATAACATAGAATATTAATGAGCAAAAATACGATTTAAATTTCATTCTTCACTCTTTTAAAAGCGTTATTTTGTGGGCTGGACCTTTTTGCGTATCTAGGTCTAATTGACTTGTTATTTCATGGGATATTTAAACATTTCAAATGTTTGTTTTCGTCAAATATTTTGTTGCTAATAACAAGTGCCTACTCAAATGTTTAATGTAACATTGCTATTTGCTGTACTTAATAGTATTCTCAACAAGTTTATTTGTTTTTCCGGAATCGTTATCTAATTTATGCTTTAACATTTATTTGAATGTATACTATGTGGTCATCATTTATATTTATATAGTTATTAATATTTGTGGTCACTATATTGTTATTAGTGTAACGTAATATTATATGCGAAACTGTAGGCGTTAATATTATTATATATAAACTGCAATGTTTTCATTAGTATTATTTCGAAAAGCCAATAAGGATCAACGCGGGTGGATAGTTTTATAGATGCCAGATGACTAATGAAATTCAACCTTATATGGTTTCATATACAAATGGTATTCGAATAAATCTCCACAGAACCAAGCAGACATTTATGATATTAAGTTTACTTATTTATTGATACTGAATTAGTTCTCTTTGTCTGTAAATACTGATCCTAAAGAATTCAGAACTACATTGCAAAGATTTCAGCTAGATTACATCATTCATTTAACTATGTTATTTCTTCCAAATTAATAGTTTAATATTAGACGCAACTTAAAAGTTGCAGGTAACTGTATTAAGGCCTATTGTTTAATTTTTCACATGCTTTTAATTTTAACGGAGACACTGTTCTACTGTCACCTGATAGATAGTTGTAATCCATTTGTTTATTTATTATTATTTTCAGGCACAGAAAAAAAAACCTGTGCATCCTCGGAGTATGCTTTAATGTTATTTAAATGAGAAGATATCCAGTACCGTAATAATTTAGAACTACCAGATCAGATCCTTGGGGGAGGCCTATGTTCAGCAGTGGACTTCCTGTGGCTGATATGATGATGATGATGATGACCAGATCAGATCAGAGAATGTAATCGTCAGTAATTGGAATGTATATATTTTAAGAATGTACGTTATTAAAATTAATTGTAATTGGTGTTGCAGAAAACTATAATAAAGTATAATTATTCTTACTTATTCAGGTCATGTGGCATATAGAGGCAAATTTAACATGTTTTTTCCTAGCCGTAGAATTTTCCGTGAAGTTGAAGGAAGAAAGAAGTTTGCTTACGAGTTGGTTAGTAAGATGGCGGCGATATCTTCTTATTTAAATAATATTGTGTTATCTGTACCATATCGAATAAAGGACCTCGACTATATTTTGTGAATATTTTACCTCACATTTTATTCTAAATACCACATACGTTGTCATAAGGTGTACAACTATTATTGTATGGATATGTACTGAAATTCATTTTTAAATATTTTTCAAGGACTATTTTGGTAAACTATTATAGCTGTTGTAAACGGCCGTGTTCAAACAACGATCCCGATCGCTTTTATCAATCCATCGTAAAAATTTACCAATCGAAATAACGACTTGTTGTTATGCTTACAAGACTCGTTTTGATTGGTTTATTCTAGAGAACGGATAGTAGATTGAGATCGGGATAGTTTATTGAAATCGATCGTTTTGAAGTGTGATGTGCATTATATATTATTTTTACTGATATAAAGAAATGTACTTTCATTTTCATTCTGTGCGTTGGCTATAAAACCAGAGTTATTTAGCAAATTCTAACAAAAATGTTATTGTTGGGATTAATTTAGTAATCGAATTTAGGTTCATGTTATTTGATCTTCAACCGACTCCGAAATCAGCCACATTTCTATATAAATTCCAAGATGTGTAGTTTCAATGTAATACTTCGATTAAAGGCAGTTTTATGTATTCTTATTAGCCTAAATTCTATGGAAGACTAGACTTCTATTTTATTTTGAGTAATGAAGGGTATGACGCCGCTTTGTTAATATGGAAAATGTTTACTATTTCATTTGCAGGTACTTTTGTATCTTTGACTGCACCTCTTGGGACTTTTATACTAATAGTTATACGTACTTCTCATATTAAGTTGTTTTCTTTGTTATATAAGAGGTATTGTACATTAGGGCGAAGTTGCAGAGCTCTAGTCATGTTGGTGCGCCACTTAAAGCTGTGTGAATATATAATAGAGATTGTTCTTTTTTTTATTATCTATGGTGTATGTAAGAAGGGAGGTTGATAAAAAACTTGATTTATATACAGTACTGTTACTATAATACTTTAAAGGGATAATAAAAGTAAAAAACATAGGTAAGTCATTTTGTAACAATTTTTCTTTATAAAATGATCAGCATGTGAAAGAGAAAATTATTGTAATGCACAAATTATTTTGGAATGTTTTCACGTTTAAAAAGACATGTACGACATGGATAAGAAATAAAACAAAATTTGTAATGAAATTAAATATTTTGTTATTATTATAAAACAACACATATTCAATGCAATATGTATTTTCAAGTCATTCCTACGCTGAAGCTCAGTGGAATACAATTTTTGTTTAGACGATATCACAAAATAAATGCATTTAGTTTAAACGAGAATTGACCACGTTTTATATTACGCTTAATATTTTAAAGGGAAGATATAATTTAGAAGACATAGTAAAGTATCGATTGTGATTTATGAATAATCATTTTTGTTGCTTTACTGACATGACAGGTGATCTTACAAATTCTAAAAACAATATACAAGAAGTGGCCATGATTTAAAGGAACTGGAGATAAAATTGACTACAAAAAATTAGCAAACTTATATCAAATTAGCACAAATAGAGAAGTAGTTACGTGAATTGTGTGTAAAATAAATTTCAATACATATATTATTTAAAATCATTTGTAATACAGTGTAACAAGCAAATTGAATATAATACTAGCTTAATTAGAGTCTACATTGTTATGGCAAGAAACCGAAGGAAACAGCATATCAGCGCAATGACTGGAAAATACATGTTCAATCACAAATACCCTACATAGTCGAATTTAACTGAACAAATTAAAGGCTCTAAATAAACAACAGTCTTATATTATACAAATTATTTACACAAAGATTTGTTTTATTGTTTTTTATATCAAAATATAACCTACTGTACATTTAACAATGATCATTCATATAGAAATATATAATTTGTCTCTATGTACAAAACTAGAAACGATAGTAAAAATAGTCAATTCTTTTAGGAATCATTGAGTCGAGCGACTGTCGGTGTCGCGAGACGCGCCGGCCGCGACACGCAAGGCACTTCGAGGGTTATTGTAACGCGCGGGTTTGATCCATCTAACGCTCTATACTAACCGGCATTTTCGCGTAGAAATACGGAGATATGTATCATTTAATAATCAAAAAGTAAACAGTGGAATATGCGGTTTTTTTTTAATAAGCGTGCATTTTTTTTTATTGGTATTTTTTTTTATCTTTAAGGAGACAAACATATGCTATTTTAGGGAAGAATTATATTAACTTCCCATTGTTGATACTCGACAAGGTCGTGTTTATACTGGCTTGCTAAAGTCATTTTAGTGTATGTTTTCCAAAATTTTATGTGGACAAGATTTGAGAAAGCAAGTTGAAGAGAATTTGTAAAGATTACCAGATGTTTCTATATAATTCATCGAACTGGATAAGACATTGAAAATGTCCACTCAATATCTTTGGCATAGACTTCAACTGAAAAGTATTCATAATTAACGCTTAAGAAGACGCTAAGTGTATAATGCCATATTACACACCAGATATTTGAATTAGGCGCATCGCATAACGCCTAAGCACGGTGTCATAGCAAAAGTCAGATGTAAAAATTAATACGCGACTGACAGCTTAGTGTGTGCGAGCCCTAATTAGCTGTTGCTTTAAATCAGATGTATACTAATCGAAATTGATATAAATACGCAATGTCATTTGTACAAAATAATGGAATGTAATTGTAAGTATGCATTAAACTAGAAGACTTGGTAAAACGCGGCGGAAATATTTTACGCGTACAGCTTTATAAGCGATGTTAATCCCGAGAGAATTCGACGAATCGACTATATTAATTCGACTAAAAAATTATCGATAAAAAACGTCACTTAATCATGGAATTATTCACATACAAACGAAAGTAAATCTGTAGTGCCAGTTCATCTCGCGACAACGTGTCGACCCGACGGGCGTGCAGTCTCGCAGGCAAGGCAGCGGTACTCGCTATCGAATAAATAACTTTACAAATTACGATCAGAAGGAAGCCAAACGACATCACAATCTACTTAATTCAACTACAAAAATACATGATTTTATCATCAATCACACGTTTCTTTATATCACTCTCTTACGGGTGTACAATACACATTTGAACGTTGGCAATGTAATACAATCGTTTCCCTACCACATATCGATATACACACGCCCCAACTATTCAAGTTAACATATACAAGTGCCGGTATCTCGGTTTGCATCGTGGATTTAGTTATGAAATATAGTTTCGTATAGACTTTAAATGCAATATTAGGCAATAATCGATCGCATAGCGCATACAATGAATTTATATTATCGAAAGGCTCGTGACGAGTAATACAATCTTAGCTAAAATATATAATTTAACACATTACCGTAATACAGTTGTTAATACACTTTCCATTTCTAAATCCACCGTTAAAGCACATACGACACGCACAATACTGATTAAAATTAATATGCTACAATTACATTAAATAACACCGATAGTGTTGGCAGATCTATCGAACACTTGGCGTGATGGGCGCTTCATTATTCGTCATACAGCCGAACATCACTAACATCTATTGTAACAGCACCTGGAGAGCGACGCGTTCACACTCTCATGTATTGACACATGTCGGCGCATATGAACGAACCTATAAGTACAATGTATTATGAAGACTAGAAAGAACAATTTCGTAAAATATGCAATAAGGTAACTATGATCAATAATATTAACACGCGACGATATGGAAGTTCAATCTCGCCGCATTAGTTATTGTGCGTGAATTCAAACAGTGCTGCCGTCGTATACTAGCTATGGGTATGTAAATATCAGAAAATTGTTTAGTGAGGTGATATAAATATGTGTAATATTACAATAATAACAATAATTTGTTTGCGTGTCGGCAGCAGACGTTTGAACTCGGCCCGAAGCTCGCCCACACGAGCTGACACATTGGTCCCGCTTTGTTCCATAAAAGCGCATGTGACATGCATTAGTCTAATTATCTAGGACAGATCACAGCCTGAGTTGTAGCGCGGCGGCGCGCAGGGTCAGGTGACGGCCGCCACGTCCGACGGCCTCTTGTGCAAGCCGTCCTCGTCCGTCGGCCTGGAATACAGTTTAGTATAATTTACCACTGAATATTTGACATTTTCCCATTTATCGATAAAAAAAAATTGTTGAAGCAGCAATAGAGATGGCTATTCAATAAAAATACAATAAAGCTGTTTTTATGGAAGACGACAGGGTATTAAGCGATTACTTTGTCCTTAGATAGGACATGTGTGTACGAGTGTAGAGTGGGCATGTAGTAGTGGCGGCGGTACCTGTAGACGTGCGCGTGCGCGTTGGCGGTGCGGTAGTGCGCGGCGTAGGGCAGGCGCGCCCGCGCCGCGCGCCGCCGCGCCGCCACCGCGCGCCGCAGCGTGCCGGGCCGCAGCGAGTTGCGGATGCCGTGGTACGCCAGTCTGCACACACGATGTCACCGACTTACTCATATTACAAATGCAAAACTTTCAATTGCTATTATACCAATCATATATAATCGATAATACCTCGGCGCGAGCGCGGCGACTGTGGTGAGTATCAAGACGAGCCAGTACACCGGGTCCGCGATCGCGTTCTGCAGCACGTGGTAGGTGGAGGGCAGGTTGAAGCACGACACGCACAGCGACTGGTACACCAACGTCAGGATGAAGAACGAGAGCAGCGAACCCGTTAGCGCGAACAACTGGATTATCGTCTGAGGAATTTATAGTTATTGTCAGAAAACATATTGTTTTTCTGAAGATAAACTTTACATTGTCGATATAAATCGATATTTCTTATCGATAATATTGTGTTTATTCATAATTGGTGTAGTATTTAATTCATGAATTCGTAATATCGACAATGTAAACAATATTTCTAAGTAATTGCCACACTTGTACATTGCACAAAATACACCATGGCTAAGTGATATGACGAGTGAAGACAGAGGGCATAAAGCATTTCATTTGCAGAAGGCACACTACGAAACCAATACCGCCACTTACTACTTTCATGTAGAAGAGCTGCTTGAAAACACAGTAATACTTTTAATAAGGATAAAAGATATTAATCTTTAGATAATGTACACTTTTGACGTTGATTCATATCGCCCAATATATATTGCTATAGAAGATATTTTTTAAGCTGATTAATATTTGAAAAAAAAATTGAAAAAAATCCACGATAAAACATTATTCCGACATCGATATTAAAATGAGTATCTGACAATAACTAATGCCGGGGCATTATCGATAGTTCACATGATGTATAGTGAGTACTGACCCAGCTCCTGGTCTCGATGGCGACGTAGGCCAGCATGATGACGAGGCAGCAGGTCATGCAGCAGACGCCGAAGGCCCAGAGGTCGACGGCGCTGCCCCAGTAGGCGGCGGCGGCGGTGAAGAACACGACGACGCTGATGTAGAGCGACTCGGCCAGCACGGCCCAGTACGACGCGGCGCGGTAGGCCAGGCCGCGCCGCGCCGCCGAGTACAGCCCCGCGCGCTCCAGCAGCAGCGACGCCGGCGCCACGCGGTCGTACGCGCCTGCGCACCACGCAACACATCTCTTTATATACTCAACATTATATCATTATTATATATTCGACTAACAACACTAATTGATATTTTTGTATAATGTGTACGTGCCGTTTTCAATGTATGATTCCAATATTAATGTTCGATCAGATCATGAAAATAAACCAATAAAAATAAGTCGTATTAAGAAAATTTTTTTCTGATTGGTCAATTTTCGCAATGGAGCAAAAAAACGAATGAAATCGTTTAAGTGCCGGTAAATTTATTTCTTACTGAAATCGACAGTTAATACAGAATTTTTAAACTTCGTTAAAGTTAGCCCTTACCAATGACGATAGGTGGCAATGCGGTGAACATGAGATTATACGCCATCAGATGTATCTGGTCGATCATCACCATGGCCGAGTACCCGCTGTATATCTGGTACCAGAACACTAGGAACACAAAGGTCTGTGAACAAAACAAACTATTTATTTTATAAAGTTTAACATGAAAAATATTGGCAAACAATATTGTTATACATTCCCTTAATACACTACTATCAATCAACATCAATAAATAATGCCTATCGCATGTTCATTATCTTTGACTTGATTCCGAGAAATCGAATAAAATAAATTATCTCTAAACGCGATTGATTTGAAAATCAATTATAATTGAAATCAGCCCTTATTTAAAACGAATACTTAAAAAGGAGGTAACTTAATTCGGCAATATTTTTAGTACTCACGGCATTTTTGAGGAAGAAGTAGAGTATCATGCGCGCGAGCCGGTCGTAGCACCAGTGTCCGTGCACGAGCAGGAGTCGCTCGATGTACTTGAACCGGGATAAGGCGAAGTCCGCCGCCATCACCGCCTGCATGCCCTCTTGGCCCGACAGCCCTGCAACATGATGTAATAAATTAGGTATTTTTTTTATGATGTTTTTCCACTGCTGATGGGAAAGGAGTCACGTCCATAGAGTGAGAGAGAGAGATAGAGAGTATCGACTATGCCGACCTTTTAGAAAGATACTTGGAAATATTGGCAACATTAAGTCCAAATGTTGTAGCCCGGTACTACAATTTCCTTTTATTCAGAATAATAATTTACTGTTATTAGTTGTTTTAATATTTTTACGTACCCACGCCGACGTCAGCTGTCTGTATCATGGACACGTCGTTGGCGCCGTCTCCGATCGCCAACGTAGTCACTCCCAGCTCTTCTTTCACCGCCTGAAATATTACAGTAATTGTTAGTATGCACTTTGCAGTTCACTATGGGTTAAGTCAAGTAATCCAATCACTTAATTATTCGTTATAAGTGCAATAATGTGTACATTTATGGCCTATTGTTTCAAGTAAATTTTTGCTGATATTAAATTCGGATCCTTGATTTTTGCATTATAGTTTTTCTGGAGTCACATTGATTACATTAATTAAGACGAAACGTTTGTTTAGCTACGGCATCGCAATGATTTGACGATTGCGTGAGGCATTTGAAATTTGACTCCACGCAACATTTTTGTATATGTATATACGATATCAGCAGTGAGCAATGGCGGCATCATGGCATCGTGACCTTGACGATGTAGGCCTTCTGCAGCGGCGTGGCGCGGCAGCACAGCACGGCGGAGCAGCGCCGCGCCAGCGACAGGAAGGGCGCCACCAGCCCCGAGCGCCGGTCCAGGATGTACGTGAGCGTGCGCCCGTCCACCACCAGCGCGCGCCCCGCGCCGCCGCCCAGCTCCGCCGAGCCGCCCTCCAAGTAGCTCTTGATTGTCGACTCCGCGTGCTCCTAACAAACAATTTCAGATGGGTTAGGTTAGGTTAGAAAATCAGCTAGAACGATGTTATATGGATGTGCTGTAATTTGATATATTACACGATTATATAATTGGAGAGTATGTGTTTTTACATTTTTTTTTCGTCACATCGGCTAACATAATGTTTTAGAGTAGAATAAACGGCACAAGTCATGAGCACAATTGAATAATAGTGAGGGTGAGGTTATAAAAATTGGACAAAAGTGAGTAGCCCTGTGATACATGTAAATCAACAGCCAACGAGCATAGACTAAGAAACCAATCCCGTCGACCCTCGAATATTTTGACTTGCTTTTCTGATTTTGGCATGGGCGGTTATAGCAGTTGTTAGAGTGTTGCATACCTTGTCCCTGGACATGAGCTGCAGCAGGCGGTCGGTCTGGTCGAAGAGCGCGGCGGAGTAGGCGATGTTGATGGCGGTCTCGGGCTTGTCGCCCGTGAGCACCCACAGCACCACGCCCGCGTCCAGCAGCGCGCGCACCGTGCGCGGCACGCCGTCCTGCAGCCGGTCCTCCACGCCCGACGCGCCCACCAGCGACAGCGCGCTCTCCAGCCGCGCCAGCGACTCGCGCAGCCGCCGCTCGCGACCTGCACAGCGCCGCGCTCATGTACACCGCGCCACACACACACGCACGCACCCGAGCCAATCCTAACCTTCTCCGAGCTCCGAGGCGCGGGCGTGGCCGGCGAGCCACTCCTCCCACAGCGCGGGCTGCATGGTGCGCTTGGCCATGACGAGCGTGCGCAGGCCGGCGCGCGAGTACTCGCTGAGCAGCGCGCGCGTGCGCTCGTACGCCGCCGCCTCCGCCGAGCCGCCGCGCATCGGCGCCAGCGCGCCCAGCACCGTGCTGTCCGCGCCCTTCACGTACACCACCACCTGCAACACGGATCATACATTGTACTATAGATTGTGATTCGCGAATGTAAACCGTGTTACACAAGATAAACCGCACCATATGGTGTGTGCTCGAAACATTTGTCGGCTATTATATGACCACTAATGGCAAGATTAAATAACACGTCACCTGTCCAGAAGGCATCCGCATGGCGACGGACATGCACTTCCTGTTGGAGTCGAACTGCTGCACCCTCAGCACCTTGAACTTGGTGACCTCGCCGCGCATGCCCACCTCCACCTCGTCGGGCGAGCGACAGCGCAGCTCGTACCCGTACGCAAGCGCCGCCTCTGCCAGCGCCAGCTCGTCCGGACTCTCCGCCTCAAACCGAGCCACCTGATGCGAGCACATCAAATTAATATTTAAATTTAATATTATGTACATAGGTGGTTGCAAAGATGATAATAAAACCAGCCCTGCTTATGTAATATCCACAGCTGAGCAGGGGACTCCTCTATCACTAAGAGGGTTAGGGCCAAGGACCATGCTGTCTTCACATACCTTTAAAAATATTAGGTATGTAGATTTCCTCAGAATATTTTCCTTCATCGTTAAAGCGAACGATGTTGAACAATACACAATAAATAACTTCGAAAAGTCGAGAGGTACGCCTTGGCTTTTGAACGGTGTGTTATGTAAAGGCGTTTTTTTTAATGAAATGAAGCAGTCTTATGAAATAGATTAACACGTAACACTTAACTAAAACGCTTTACGTGTTTAAAACATGACAAACATGTGAGCATAATGTAACACAAAAAAATAGGGGCACATTTGTCACTCACGATGTAAGGTTCCTAAGGGACTAATAAATATATGTGACCATGTTCTCATTACGTCAACCCATCCGTGTTTCTTTCGAAGGTATACATGGCGGCAGTTACATACTATCCAAGTACCCTCTTGTTTCTTAACCTAATTAGTATTTTGGATTACTTGTCTATCGGCCGTTTTCAATAAACGATCCCTTTTCCAATCTAGCGCGAAAATGGACCTATCAGAAAAAAGTTTTTTGTATGTGCTCACAAATTACTTATTTCGATTGGTTTATTTTTGGGACGTGGTCGAAGATTAAGATTAGGTTCGCTTATTAAAAACAGCGGTATACTGTTTCGTATATTATTATACATTACCCATAATAGAATATAGATCATTTCATCACTACTTTTCCAGATCGCTTATAGTGTGCGTGAGCAGCGTTAGTGCACACGCACACTACAATGAATAGCGTCGGGGAAAGTGCATTACCACGTAAATGTCAAAAACTTCACAATTAAAATTGATACTTATCATACGAAACTTTTGATTGATATTTTTATACTTTTTGTCACTTACGCGTTATTGTCTTTTCCCTGTCACTACCCATTGCAATGTGCGTGTGCTCTTATAGTGCTCACGCGCACTATAAGCGATTAGAAAAAGTAGTGCGGCGCGTCTTCGTGGATGAAATGACCTATATGGAGTATCGTGTATAGATTACTTGTTGTTCGGCGGACGTGCTCGGTTCGCTGGTGTTGTCGTCTCGGCTGCCGAACGGCAACTTCGGCAGGCGGATCTTCAGCGGGGACGTGGTGGAGGGCGGCGGTGAAGGCGTTGTCGACCGGGATTCTGTCAGTCGAGCGTATCTGGAAATAAATAAAAACAACACATTTTAAAGACTTAAATAAATGCACCAAAAAAAAAAATAAGTTTAAGAATAAAAACAGACATGATTCAATGTCAATGTTTTTACTTCTGATACTGGTATGAACCAAAGGGAGAACTTGGAGTAGATTGGGAATTTCGATATGGTAGAATACTAGTTACTTATTATGGACGCGTTGAAATTGAGGTTAAAGTACTATATTTGGTCTTTTGGCGCCAAAAATTCTAAATAAATCTATATACATATATAAAAATGTATCCCTATTTCCCTTGATCACGCCATCACGCGTGAACGACTGGACCGATTTCACTATTTTTTTTGGTGTGTTTGTTATTGTCAGGAGAACGATCTTATGAATGAAAAAAATTCAAAAAATTGCGCAGCAAATAAGAAAATTTAAGAGAACTTAACGACACTATTTACTTTACATAAGTGTCAGCGATTGACAGAATGCACGCGTGCATACACAGTTAAGACAGGAGCACGTTAGTCGGGTCAGCTAGTAAACAATATAAATTGATTGTCCCTTTCCGTGATCAATGCAGAGACATCGATCAAGACCTAAATTATTATATTTTTTGTCATTCGTTTCCAAAGAAGCCTACAATAATTCTGCGTGAAGGAATTGAACCAAAAACCGTCAAATAAATATAGCAGTAAACGCGATATTAACTTGTACAATACTTATGCTATCGACCTATGTGCTACTGCTTTGTATAAACACAGCCCACTTAAGATTATTTATTACCGCGGTAACAGCACGGTTTATTGACCGTCTACTAAAACTTAGCACGAAACCTTTTGATTTATTCGTATGACCCGATTAAGTTCGTGTCACACGATATTTGCCCCATTGGTAGTGGCAGCAGGGGCCGCCTTAGCTAGGCAGGACGCCCGGGCATAAGAAATTCCGTGCCCCGTTTTCGGGGCTCCTTTTTTGTTCACGACACTTATTATGTGATAGCAAAGGCGATCTCTTGTCAATAATGCTTGATGGATATATTGAATGCAGCGAGCTTAAGCTTGTAGCGTTTGTCTTAGTAATGAGTGGCGCCGCGTATAGGTTGTGGACGGGCGTGATCTGGGTTCGATTGCCAAGCCGCGTCACTGTTTGTGGAAAACTTAAATTTGTTTTTGGGTCTTATTAGTCTAATCTAATGTCAAACAAATACTGTCGAAATTCTTTTTCTTTAACATAGCATTGCGTTCGTTAGCCTGACAAGGGTCGGCTTATACAAACACACCGGACTTTTGTGTAAGCGCTTTAGGCGTTCGCAACCCTTGAGACGATATTCTGCAAATTTCTTAGATATACATATTTTCTTACGCTGTTTTTCTTTGACGTTAGAGCGCGCGATAATAACAATATATACACGTAAGTAATGTGTAATCGTGGTAAATCCTTGTATTTGCCATCATTAAAGGCGTATCAACACACGAAGCATGACTATTGGTTAGAGATATTAACATAATAATGCAATAAACCATTGATGTCACATCATATTTAATGGCTTTGTTAAAATTATCATGTTAAATATCTATTTAGGCAAATTGTTTTTTTTTTTTCAAAGGAACCGGTTTTTTTTTTGTAATATAATAATAATATCAGCCCTGTATTATATACTTTCCCACTGCTGGGCACGGACATCCTCTACTATTGAGATGGATTAGGTCATAGTCCAGCTCGCTGGCCTAGTGCGGATTGGTAGACTTTACGTACCCTCAAAATTCCTACAGAGAACTTCTCAGGTATGTAGGTTTCCTCACGATGTTTTCCTTCACCGTTAAACCAAGCGATAATTCACAAAGAATACACACATCATTTAAGAAAAGTCACAGGCGTGTGCCCTTGGGATTTTTGATCCTGCGGACATTCGTCTCGGCAGTCCATTCCGCATCCAACTAGGCTATCGGCACTCTCCAAATGTTTATTTACATAACCTTGAAACAAACAATTTTTAACTTATTATGCCTATTAATTTTGTATCAACAATATCTTGACATCTTCTGGTGGATTGATAAAACAATCTATTTGTTTACGAACAAAACATGTAACTGTTGTGTTACGAGATCTGACAAGTTCAAAGTTCAGATTGTAGTGTTGAAATTGATTGAGGAACAATAACAAGCATACTATTTCGCAATAGTAGAGATAAGGGGAAATCCCGGACTATAACTATTCCCAGCGAGCTGAAACTCAACATTATATGAGGTTATCGGCATAGTTTATCAAATATCACTTCGTTTGGGTTATTCCGATAGCAAAATATTAATTTGTTCTTTAATTTCATAAACAATGACGATTAACCAATTGATATTACGCTACAGAATAATTGGAGCCTTCAGCAATATAATATGAACTTTACAACGATTGCAGAAGTTAATTTTCGGACGCTTCTCTGAGTGTAATTAATTATTTATTTAATACTATAAATACTCATTATATTCACTTTTATAGTTCAAATATGGCAACTAACGATAAAAATATATCTTGCTAAATCTACATTGACTATTTCCTGAAAGTATTTTGTGGAAACAAACCACTATTAACTATACAGTCGGGTACAAATCGTATCCATAATCCTACCAGTAAAAACCACTAAGTAGACGTAATACAATACGTATAATAACAGAACCTGGTTACTTGTACATTGAAAGAAAAGTAGTAGAAAAATAAAGGTTAAAGAATGTGAACACAAATCAGCGATTTTTAGAATTATTTCCTGTCTGTTTTTCTGTTTGTTTATTAGCGCACAATTACAAAACTATTGAACAGACTTTCATGTAGTTTTCACAGGTGGACAGAGTATAATAGGGAGTAGAATATACGATTTGTTTAATTAAAATCGGAGATCTGAAGAAAGTTATCGCCAATGGCAGATTTAGTCATTAAATCTTTGGTTAGAATTCTTCTATACGAAAGGACTTCTACGCGGACGAATCTGTGGGGACAAATCTAGCACAATATATTAAGAAAACCGAACAGCAACGTATGTTATGAGCCGTTAAATATGACACCGGTAGCAGTTTATTGTTCCCGCCCGCATCAATAGCTCGATTGTCGGAAGATGGAGTTTACATGGAACTCGTAAAATTAGACGCGCGTCACACCCGTCGAAAAATAGGTTATATTAGGCACGTCGTCAATTGCCAATGTCAGAGACTCTCGTTAAAATAATTTCTTCCTTAACTTATGAGATTGTTTAAGAAGAGAATTGGATTTATCGCCTTATTTGTTATCCCAATCTGAGCAATTGTTTCATCTTAACAAATTTGAACTAAGCTTAGTTTAGATTAGCTCGCATAGTTGAATAAATTACACATAAGACATTACTAATTTTCATAGTTTACGGGCTATACACAAGTGTCAAAAACATATCAGCTATGCGAGCAAACTAATCCGAGCGTTGTTCTTAGCAACCGGCAAAACTACAATGAAATTTCAACCCAAAGCATCCCATAACTAGACCTACTTTTGGACGATTTATTTTACACGCGGCATCAAGGGTATAACTCGATGGTGCTTAGCCTTGCGTTTGATAACCGCAGTAAACTTTGCCGACACACGTTGTTTGACCCGCATTTGTCGGCGTCGGACTAGTTTCCTACTTTCCTGTTGCCATTCGAATATACAATGTCAATTCGATCGTACTCCGCATAATAATTCGGAGTGACAGAAACCGAATACATGTAAACAAATTCGAAAAGCGTGGATTCCGAATCGTTTCGATGCGTTAATGTGATTTTTTTGTCTTAATTGAATCGACGATAGTTAGTTTATGACTACAATGTTTAAAAATAGCACCAATAAATTAATTGTGGATTAAATATCGACTTATATTAATAAGACAAATAGTAGAATTTGCTACAACTCGAACCTCATTATTGTCAAATAAAAATATAGTGAAGTAATAGCTTTGCTACATATTATTACTAAAAACCCATAAACACTCCCCTTAATAACCTACTTTTTGTACGGGCACTGCAATGTGACTCTACTGCACCTGACGGTAAGTGGAGTGTGGTCCAATACAATGTCGACTGGCGAGAGATGATTACCCCTCAGCAGTCGACACAATTATGCCGGCCTTTTGGAACCAGATATACACACGCTGATTCCGGAATGCAACACACTTGCGTTGGCCACTATGGCGCGTTTTACCGGTTGTGTACGGTTATAGCTATCTTACACACATACAACATCACGCATTTATCCCCGAAGGGGTATGCAGAGGCGCAACCAGGGCACCCACTTTTCGCCAAGTGTTTTCCGTCCCATAATGTGATAGGGAGTGAGCCTATCGCCATATCGGGCACAAATTCCAGACTCCGGGCTGATACTGAGCAGAAAACCCCAAATATCACTTTGCCCCACCCGGGATTCGAACCGAGGACCTCAGAACTCTGTCGTACCGCGCATGCAGTACAACTACGCCACCGAGGCAGTCGATAGCTAACTTGGCGGATATAAAATATATCCTACCACCAGCAGATACCTACTACCTACTTGATTCTTTGCTATTAGAAAATGCAATATGTTCTTACTTATCGTTAGATCGTAGCGTGCCGTTTGAGCGTGATGGTTTTCTGTTGTTGATCTGGTCTCCAGAGTTCGAGGAGATGCTGAGCTGCATCGTATCCACGTGCGGCTGGCTCACCACCACGGTGTTACACACCGCTAGGATCAAAAGGAATTCACGGACCTGACGAGAGCGGTTGAGGTTTTAGGTTAATTTTTCCTTATCTTTTTATGATTATAATACAAAATTTACATGAACTGTTAACTATTTTGAACAATGTCACCCGCTCTTTATTAGGTTTACAGTCATTTAAATTACAAAGTATGACATTTCGACTGTATATTAATTTCCTTTTTTTTAATGCAATAGAATTGGTACATAAATATTGGAATTAATTTGCAGCATTTACAAGCATATATCAATTACCTAGCAACTATTATTAACAACGCCTAAGGCAATGCTAGTTTTTAACCATGAATGTTGACATTTCATTAGTCAGACCTTTCAACGTTACCTTTTGCGTGTGTTGTGCGTCATTAGTATCGTTTAAATGCTGAAGCAGTCTGCTGTTCGGAGACACCTTCGTTATAGGCGTGACTATGGGAGGCAAGTCGGGTGAGGGCTCGGCGGGAGGCCCTGGAGGATGGTCGTAATCCACTCCGTTCACCGTGCAGCGTCTGAACACCATTTTGTTCTCCGTCAATGTTCCCGTCTTGTCGCTGAACAGGTAGCTTATCTGGCCCAACTCTTCGGTGATGTTCAACGCCCGGCACTCGGTGCGAGTGTTCGTCTCCGGGTCGTACATCTCCACGTCCTGGTGGATGTGGTACACCTGCAGCAACTTCGTCATCTCTATAGTCACGTACAACGACACCGGTATCATCACTTGCAACGCTATTATATAAGTCCAGAATATGATGAGGCCCTCGTACGCCGGCTTGGACGCCGAGGGTATGAAAGGCACGTTATTATAAAAAGGTGCGTATTGGTCGAACCAAACTTTGCAGCCGACGGCGCCGGCGCAACATAGAAACAGTAACACTAACACACACCATATCACATCCGTGTTCATTTTCTTTTCTAGATTCGAGCATTTGTATCTAGGTCCGCCGTTGTTGAGCATCGCCTTGGTCTCGTGACCCGCGTACACAACGATGCCCTCCACATAATCGGTGTTCTTTATCGTGCATTCCCTTAAAAGGAGGTTCTCAGAGATTAACGGCACTCGCGTTCCGTTTGGATGTGAGATCGTTCCTGTGAACCTGTATATCTTCGTCGACGGCCGCTCCACTTCTATTGAACTTCTGAATTTCAACGGATTGAAATCTAATCGCTGAAACAAAACAAAAACCCGTTATTTTATTGTGTAGAAGTACGTTTGAAAATGGGAATGGCGCTGTAGTCTTGTTATAGCACAGTTTCTTTGTTCGGCTAGGTATAATTATTAAGGTAGCGTTCCCACGCTCTGATTCTTCGGAAAGTGCATTTGGAATGCCTAAAGCCGCGGATTTCGTGACATCGAATTATAAAGCGGCGATTGAACACGCCTTTGCAAATGAGGTTAAATGTTTGGGATGTTTAGCTAGTTTAATGGGTTGACCCTGATAAGTTGTCGCTTTGAATAAACGAATAATCTTTGCCATGGAAACACTAAAACATTTTAATGCCTTTTATTATAATTTATGTTATATTAATGGAGTATTAACTTCGATAATTTATTCGTTAGTTTTACTCTGCACTTATAATTTCACAGCTATCTTATTGATAATGCAATTTATTAAACTTATCTAACTACTTCTGCCTTTGCTCTCATAAAGCATTCTTATTAAGTCCATATCCGTAAAGAGCTCGAACGAATTGTTGATTATCGTACCTTATCCCTGAAGCCGGGCGCCACGATCCTCTGTTTCAGGTTGGTCTCGCCGTCCAGGTTGCAGGTATCCAGGTAGCAGATGCCCAGCGGGTTGGACGAGTGCAGTAGCACCATGTCTGCGGGCACTGCCTCGTTATTCGACAGGTGGACTAGATCCCCCACACGCACGTCTCGCCATTTCACCCGTACGTACCTCTCTGCCGACCTACGGGAGAGGAAAAGAGTTATAGGGTCAACTTGTATGAGCCATTATTCACGAGTCATTCGCCGAAGGTAGCAAAACAAATATAATACAAATACACAAATAATCACTAATAATAGCTTATTCAGAAAGTATGTTCAGATCTATCAATACGTTGAATAGAAATAAATTAGTGTAAGTATTTTGCTTTTCCATAAATAAGATGTAATTGTAAAACTATGACAGAATTTTATTACAATATACTACGCAGATATGTAAAATATGGTTTACAACACCAACAGAATTACTGTTCATGACAAACATTACGTACGTACATGAATCATTTACGAAACAATAATTTTTAATGAAACCTATTGAGCGTGATTAAATTTGAATAGGTTGGTTGTAATAACCGTTGAAACACAATATAACGTGTGAATGGCAATTTTTGTTTGCTTAATTATAATGTTTTGAACAGAATGTATAATATACGCATTAATTTATTAAAATGAGACCTGTAATGATTTTAAAGATCATTAGAGGCCGTGGACCTCAGTTGTCAGTAGTCACCTGACAAATATAATAAGAAGCAGACTCCGGGTTTTAATAGACAACTGTTGCTCATAAGGAAATAAAAATGATACTAAGGTAAATAAAATGAGGTTTTATGATATGACCAAAGATGCGAGGGTTCTGTGAAAGTGTCTCTGCCGACTGCGTGGCCTACTTGACTTAAACTGGCCTTGCTATGATGCACAGATTTAGATTAATTAATCCGCACACGGTCAGTACGGAGGATTTTCTTCGACCTTTTCAATCTGAGAATTACGGTGTCGTTTATAGGTACACGTTATTAAGCTTGTTTGCATAAAATAACATATTCGCTAAGGAAATCGCGTCGCGTTAACACTAACAATGCAACATACATATTTTATATAATAACAAGGGAGGTGCAATGAAGGCAATCGTATTTATGACTTAAGAGTTAAGTCATAAATACTATTAGAATAGTGCCTACGGTTGGAATACTTGGCTGTTATCTAACAAAACTCATCATTCAGTTTTTATTTCAATATGTAAACGATGTATTATTTGACGTTCAAATCAAGCTATATTCGAAACCTTATACTACTGATTAAACAAACAAAAGGCACTGTTACCAATTTCGTTTTTATTGTCAACAATTTTGGGTATATCATAATTTTAATACGGGCAGATGTTATCGCGAAGGTTCGGCTCTGTTCCAACGTTCGTGGTCCGATAGCGTAGTTCGTGAGCAAAAGCAACAGGTAATTTGTTCAACAGCGCCACAAATACACGGAACGAATGATCCGACAAAGATAGCCGACTTATTTTGTTCGCTTTCTAATTTTTGTTTTGTCGTCATTTGTGTTTTATTGAGCATAGCATTTACTCGCAGCTCCGTCCGCGTGAAAAAGTTTTTCGGGGATAAAAGTCCCACTTTATGTAAAATAAAAAGGAGCCTATAGCACTCATGAGTAATGTAGCTTCTTAATAGTTTAAAAAAATGGTTGATAGTTCCTGAAATCAGGTCGTTTAAACAAACAAAACTTTAGCTTAATATGTATATTAGTATAGATTATGTAAAATAGACTGAGAGCCTATTCAATATTACGTTATGGAAACTGATGGCCTATTGTGAATTTCAAATTAATTAGCGAAAAAACTTCTTCGTTTGCCCATGGAAGATTTGACTAATTAGAAAACAGAAATGCATGTGTACTCAACGTCACAGACCTCGAGTGTAAGACACTAACACGTCTTAATTTACATACATCGACTTGTAATACCAACATCGGGAAGTAATTAGTGTCTGTCAAGGCTGACGAGAAATTACCGGAACGAACTTTGCAAGTTCACGCGCTGCAGTTTTTATAACAAACAAAGTCTATAGTAAATTTTATTTGCGATAACTTATGGATTTTTTTTTGCTTTGAATGACGAGACGTAAACAGTAGACACACCATCCAATACCTTGAATAACAAAGTATTGTTTGGTATTCCACTGCGCTCGCCATCCTGAGACATGAGATGTTTAGTCTTATTATATCCAGTAGTTACACTGGCTACTACTAGTATCCTAACCGGAACACAACAGTGACTACACACTGCTGCTTGGCGGCAGAGAGACATTGCGATGGTACCTATCCAGGCAGACTCTCAGATATGAGAGACTTGCCACCAACGCGTGGTTTGACAAGAAATTTCTAACAGCTGTTTCCAATATACGTATATAACCCGATTCCTGCCGGCTTCCCTTTCGTTACAACGATTTACAGACCGCATTTATGTATGTTAATACCTATATGTTGTGTCGGATTAACTTTCGGAAAACCTTGCCCTTTGCCACTAAGGGCTGGTATATTTATCATATTATATGTATAGATATAAACAGTTTTACTTATAAACTTATTTAAGCGTTAATAGGTGATTAAGAATTGCTTACATAGCTGTCAAAAACATCATCGGTTCTAGTTTAAACCTTATTCAGAGACAAGATGGTGGGTTTTGACTCACAGCTGATCGAGTAAATTTGTGTTGCTTTGCGAATTTCTTATAAGTAAGACTGAATATATCGAAGAAATTATATTTGAGTAATCAGAAACAATCGACACGCCAAATGCCTACCAAATAGCTGTCACAATTCATAGCGTGGCACAAAACGCGGGCGTATCGACAAATAATTTCCTGAGTTTTTATGATTTGTGCTCGAACGTTCGTGATATTCGACATTGTAACGAGAGCTACATGCAAATGAACGATAATTAAAGGTTACATTTCAAGTTTAACTCCGAATAATGCTGATAAGAGAACGATTAAGTCGTTGCCATACAAATTGTAATTCATTTATTATCAAGTTATAAAAATATATTACACGCTTAAAATTTACATGTATGTCTACACATGTCGCACCTAGTCGGTCTCAGCGGGCTATGAGTGGCCAAAAGGTAGTGGGTTGGATTCCTTCGAAGTGAGACCGAGTTTGACGCAGATCATAATAATCACGACACAATATAGCAAATATATCTCAGGTAGGAGACAGGACTATCTATGTTAACATTAGTCGTTATCTTTTTTATATGTAAATATATACGTATTTTTAGATATTCTGTTAATAACTCTAGTAGGATGATAACAGGTCAATAACCTGTACTTGAGTAAGAAAAAATAGCATATAGAGAGTAGGGCTTTCACTGCCGAGTGATGAGAAACACTTGCAGTAGCAATAACATGGAAATGTGGATTTCGGATGCTATTATTATAATCCGTACGCCGCAAAATTGGTCGTAATAAACCAACCCTTCATGTACCATATGCTACTCACGGTATTTAAAGCAATAATGCTTTTTTAACTTAAGGAAACCGCTGAACGGGTTTGGATTAAATTTGGCACACCGATAGACCTTGTCCTGGATTAACATAAATGCTAATTTATATCTCGGTGATTGGGTCCAGAAAGACATATCTGAATTTTTCAACTTAATTTGATGCTGGCGGTAAGATATATTTTATATCCGCCCGGATAGCGACCACCTTACACAAAGTGTTAAAATCCGCCGCAATGGCACACCTGTGTCGCGTTCCGGAATCGGGTATGTATATTCGGTTCCAACAGACCGGCATAACTGTGTCGACTGCCGAGGGGTAATCTCACATTAGTTGACATTCTATTGGACTTCTTCTATTTCTACGTACCATCAGGTGCAGTGCGGTCGATGCCTTGCACGTATAATAAAATTACAAATTAAAATGGCAATTAAAAGTGTGTTGTATGTATAATGTAACTATCAATATTTCTTAGTATTGAGGACGAAATTTTTCCAACCTTTGCGACATACGGTAAATTACCAATCGTTTTAGATACAATTTAAAAATAGCTTTATTTTTACGCAACCCTGGACACAACTCATGTCCCCTTCGCGTGCCCTTCCTTCCGTTTCTCGCATCAGATTCCTGCCTGCCCCTCGCGACGCCTTACAAGAAAAAAGGCTTCACGCATTCCTTAGAAACAGGGGATAAAATAAAAGCCGTACCATACATAAAGGTAAATGACTGATCAAAGAAATAAACAAAGCCATGTCCTTTAAAGATCACGTAGGTTATTATAGTTGGGCTTGGTTCGTAATGAATTTATTATGGATACTGTTAGAAGTTAAACCCTCTTTGCGGTCTTATTTGATTATTTGTTAGAAGAGTCTCCATTTATGCAACAACGTCTTAAAAATTTTAATAATCTATTTATTATAATGAATCTAACTGCCACTCTAATTAATTCTATAGGCTTTTTAGAACAGCTGCCTTTTTCGAGAATTTAGAGAAGTTACATTAACCATCATAAGAAACATCATTTGCTAATGGTTGGCTTGTCTTTGCTGTCTGTTTGTTAATGCCTTCATTATTCAGTTGACCAGTTGTAAAACAAAAATGATTGATATGCCAATCTCGAGTACAAATTATCTTTAATGCAGAGACTAATTTTACGGTAAAAAAAACTTGAGGCACGTTTTCGAACAGTATAGGTAATTTCATCCACGAAGACGCGCCCTACCATTTTTTGAGCGGGGAGTTGCGGGGTGTTATGAGGTAAGGGACTGATCCAATCTTCATCCTAGACACTATTCATCGTAGTGTGTGTACTCATACTGCCCACACACATTGTAAGCGATTAGGGAAAGTGGAAGGGCGCGTATTCATTGATGAAATGATCTAGACGATTTCACGAAACGCTTTTCACAAATATGTACACAATAACATTGCCATGTATTTAGTCTATCGTTCAATGTAAACGTTCAAGTACAGTCAAAACATTTTTATCGTCCTGAAGCGCCTGCAGTGTTGATATTTGTTGCTATAAATACATGTATAATCAAAGCTAAACTCTTTGAAGTGTGTCGATATTAAAACAATAATGTAAATATTAAACATTGGGAACGTGAAGCCCAATTCGATAGAGACTCCTGTTTCTTACGTCATCAATAGATCGACTGTTCCTTTACGATTATTTGACCCAATGTTTGTGTTATGGCGTAACACGTATTTAAACAAGTTGGCCTAAATCCGAAACCGTTTTGTGCAATTGCACACTAATTACATGTTTTAATGCCGTATCCACACTCGCTGTTGCAATAATCAACTAACTTCCCCAATCTTAGCCGAAGTGAGTACAAACTATTGGAAACTAGAACCATGTATCTACATTGGAATAAACACGTGGAAGTAGTTTATTCAGTTCGGAAAACGCTTTGTTTCGTATTACCATAAACGTTTAGGACGTGGGTGAAATAAATATTATTACCGATAAATAAAACAAGCATAATACTACTACCTAGTCGGAATAACCGACACCTACGGACAACCTTTAGCTTCAGAAATAAGAGCGTAGAAAAATCGACGGAATTCATAAGTCCTACATTTTGTATGAGCATTACTCACTTGTGGTTTTCCCAAATAGTTTGTACATTAATAATATTCCACGATTATGATGAAAAATAAGGATACACAGCCATTAATTTCAAAAGGCGTAATTGGGACTTAATTTTATAAATGCTTACAAAATTGACGTACGAAAACAAACTTCACACATTGTGTAATATTTTGATGTTTTCATTTTTAACAACATTCCTGCCTCATTGAAAATATTACTATAGTTTAAAAACTAAAAGTGTCGATTTATCATTTGCTCGTAACGGTAATCATAGTAAACATCTTCATTTTTTTAATTTTCACTTAAAGAAAAATGCTGCACGAGGCGAAACCGTCCATTATAAAACTGACAAGCGAAATATTCAACAAAGACAAATTCATAATCAGGCATAGGAATGTTATTTTTCGTTATCATTAAACAACGTCGCTGAAGACCATTATTAAAACTAAAAGCACATTTTACGACACGACGTTTCACAAACGTTATCTATATTTTCATTAGCTCGGGTTAATTGTATTCTTTATTACAGAAGGTTAGACCGTGTATAAAAAGTCTCAAGACATTGAGAATATAAACGACATCACGACTGAGAGACATAAAAATCTCACCTTTGGCGACTTCAAAAGATTCTTAAACCGTGGTGCGTACAAAAGCAATATAACTGTTTGTTTACACGATATTGTCTTGTCGATCGATGATGTAAGTTCATCAAACGATTCTGTAAACTCAAAGACATTGGTGAATCATCAACCGAAACATCGGTGTTTGTACGTCGATTTTAACACGACAATATTAATGGAAAAAAAATTACAGAGGATCCCACTGGGGTCTGGGTTATGTCATGGCTTTGTTTTAGTATCTGATAGAACGTATTAGGCCAATAGTTAATCTGACTCGTTTTGCCATGACGCGATTGGTTGCACACGTCGCAAAAATATATTATTGTCTTATAATGCTTCTTTAGTTAAAAGTTAATTCAATTAATTTGAGATTCAATGGCAAACGATGTTACTGTACCTACTGATTGTTTTATATAGGCGATTGTAATATTTGAATTATCATCATGAAAAGGCCGTCGTAAAACTTATCAACAGAAAGTTATATTAGCCACTTCGTCATCAAAGCAGTCTCAAGTAACTATAATATGTCGGTATTAAAAACAATCTAGTATATACAAATCATGAGAATATTACATATTCATTATATATTATTCTCACTTCTTGTTTGATTCGTTTGTTTTTAGAGAAGGAATCATTTATTTAACAGTTTTTTCTGGCAATTAGAATTTTAATTAACACAAAATAAAAAAACTCACTAAGACGATCAAAAATCAATTAAACCTGTCTCATCACGATCTCATCCAATGATCGATAGTTATTACCATCAAATATTGTAGCCATATTAATATAAAATCCGTAGAGATTACAAAATGACGCCTGATAAATTCAATAAAGATATGAAAACAAAACTGAACACGGAAAACACTTTTTTGACAAATTGTCATGACAATCCAATTGTTTTTATTATGAGGTTGATATGACGTGTAGACGTTGTCAGTCGCCAAGAAGAGGGCTCCGCGCGCGATAAAACAATGAATGCTAACTACATGATGATCCTTAAGTGTTATACATTACATACAGATAAAGAACTTGAGTGTGTTTGCGAGTTTGATTGTTCAATATCCTTTTATCTTAATCATACTTTTATTTGCGAGCATTTTACTCTACAAATACTTATGCGATTATTGAAACACTGTTTAAGTCTCAATTTTACTTTTCGCCAGGTATCTACATATATTAAAAGTAAACTATGCTATAAACTTCGAGGCAAGGTCCAGATCGGCACGACATCTTCAAACTTACTTTTACTAGCAATTTCATGAGGTTAGTTTTACTAACAATACTGTACTCTATGCCTAAGACGTTCCCCCATCGGCATCTATAAACCATCTAAGGTCAATGATATAATATAAAAAAATAATTCTAAACAAGATTACGAATATTTAATGTAATTATTTTAATGGAGGCAAAAACAATTAAAACTATAGTGATATTGCCTATTTAATAAATGTTTGTATAATTTAAATCCAAAGCTGTGAGTTGCCACTATCTCCAAAAAGGTAAAAAAAATTATATAAGTATCAAAGTTTACAGATTAGAGCGTTCGGATACAAATGAACTACTTCGTCAAAACGGTAGACAACTTGTCGATTATGGCGGATACAATCCAAACATTTTTTTCCGCGGCAAAATTCCGTCACCAAGGCTACACGAATAGAGCAACTGGACAGCACTAGGAAATTATGCAATAGACAGCAAAGCTATAAGCGTCGCGAACGAAATTGTTGATTGAATAAACAGCGTGATTGTCTCAGACATGAGGTGCAATTTATGTTTTTATCGTAACATCGCTAGATTGTCGTTGTTATAGCAAAGATTCTTGACATCGTTTCTGCTGAGGTTAGTATTTTTCTGATGGATTTGTGCGGCGCGGTCGCTGTTAACAGTAATGTCTTTGTATGGACCGAAACCTTCACCGAATTAAACAAACAGATGACGATAATCCTTGACCAAAAAGTGTGTGTTAGGTCAAATGTAAATTGCCAATGCAAAAATTGTACTTATCTAGAAATGATCATAGGGTAATACATTTATAACGGCAAACAAAGAAGTGTTGTTAAGGGATGTGCTCAAAACAAAATATAATAAAAAGTGACAATTAGTAGTTTGTACTGATAATTATTTATGCATGTTTGATACTATTATACGGGAACGTAATTTCTTCTCATTGATTGAATAGAACACAGCTGCTAATACAGATGTTTATGTCAGTTCTCGTTCAGAGGAAATAGTAATAAACATTTAAGTAAATATGTTAAAATTAGCACAGCGAATTTATAAACAACACGTAACCTTAAACATTTGAACGCTATCTAAAATTACTCACACTTGAATTAGAAAGTTTATTAGCACAATGACTTCTTAAAAGGCAACCATTGTACGTGTACGTGAAATAAACAATCAAGAGATTTATAGACAAACGTAAACGATTTATATTTTCACTTTTGTACATTTACGTGCGTCGCCCGATCCGATGGGCCGTCGGGTCACTTTCTCCCGTATCAAAGCCGGAATGGGTGAGGCGACACAATTAGAATCTTGAACTGGGTGTAAGTGTGTTGCGGTTACATCAGCGCGGATCTTGGTCCATGCAATGTGAAGGCCGATACGTTCACTGGGGTCTAGGCGCCGCACCGGCCGCTGCAAGCCACAATGGTACGGCAGCAGCAGATTTAATAGAACACACCGTAAATGTTCTAGTAGGAACAGCGTGGGAACGTAATGGACACTTGATGTAAGCCTTTTGTCGTGTTTGTTGCGAGAATATCACGTTCCGTGGCGACGTTAAAACTCGCGCCTACACCGCTGACCTCACGGCATTACGCGGTACTTATTAACGTTTGCGCTAAGTAGCAAATGGGAATAGGAATAATTAATAACTCTTGTAATGTTACGTTCTCTCGAAATGGTTTGTTTGTGTTTTTAGAACATAACATAACTTGCTAATTATTATGGACGTGTGCCTACGCAATGTGTTTGGCTTGTGTTTCGTTTTGTACTATATAATTAAGGGAAGGCATTAATGTGCTGAAGTTTAATTAAATGGCTGCCGTCTTTAGTTAGTAATTTGTTGTCTAAACTAAAACGACAAATAGTTAAAGTTCAATAAACATTTGTAGAATTCTTTAACGAACGATACATGCATAGATAACCATGTAGCCCAACAGATGACCATCTGGAAAACCACGGGCTCGGGACTAATGTTCTTCTTGATTGATGAAGAAGAAAAAATGTGATGAACTTGATCTAAACTAATTGAGGTAAGATAGGATGTTCTTATGCCCAACATTACATGCTTGAAATCAATGTACAGATTAATAAGAATTATCCACCTTTCAAACAGTAATTGAAGAACGCAGTAGATGGTGAAGATAAACAAGTGTATCAAGATAATGATCGCTACAACCCGAGTCGATACGATATCAAAGCCTTCCGCGTCCGATTGAAAAACTCGTTCGATACGACAAGTGATATATTGAAGTACGATCAAACTAAATTGAAATGTCGGAAGTCGGTGAGTTTGCAATGACTAAATTATAACAAACTATTGGAATGATGAAAGACATTACTGAGGAATTGATTCGTCAAGCTTTTAGAAATCTCTGGTGTTAATAGACGTTGGTTTTGTTGATGTATTTCTAGCATAATGCCGATATTTTTGGGCGCTTTACTGTCTTTGGCGTGTCATCGCATCCTAGACCAATGTTAGTTGGTGCCATGGCCTAGTCTGTTGGCTTTTAAACTAGCTAGATTTGAAAGATATTACTTACAATAGATATTATGATCCCTTACAGCTATTGCGTGTTTGGATTACATGGTTCCCGCGAGCGGAGCTACAGTAACGGCTACTGGATTTGATTAATGTTCCCCGACATTTCAGTAGCTGACGGTCGTGATCTCATTGCGTTCCCACCTAGTCGCACTTCCTGCATTAGTTTAGAGTATAACCTCGTTTGTATTGCGAATTCATTGCCAAGCGATCAAGGCGCTCGGTGCTGCGGGATTACGCTAACTGCGGCAGTCGATACTATTTTCGTCAGTAAATCATACTTTATCGCACAAACAAGGATTTTACGGCTTTTCAAGAGTATTATGGTTTCAGTTTGAAATGTTTAAGTGTAGGTTACTAAATTTTGCCAAAATTTTGTCCCCTATATTTGAGTTATAGTCAACCGCAGTCTTATTGAACGGGTTATAGATGATTTACGGCTTGACAATTGACAACATTCAAATAGTCACGGCGTGATATTAACTGATCTTCAAGCATTAAAGTAATTTAAGTGGCGCATGTAGCGAGACGTGTAACTAATTTCAGAGCTGCGAGAATTATTAGGCATTTCAATGAGTCCTAATTAAGTTGTTCCACGTTGCTCGGTTCAAACATTCTCATTATAACAATACATCATTATGTAAAATGACCTTCGGCATAGTTCATCGGTGTGCGAGGTATACGGATTAAGTTATGTTTAGATTTGGTAAAGCGGTACTGTAACGGGATTTTACATAATTTAGAATTAATGAGGGGTTTTTAACACGCGCAAGGAATGGTAATGGGTTAAACTTATTAAGAAATTTTAATATAAGTATACGTATTTATCATTGTGTATAAGGCGCAACTATTGCCCACGTTATCCAGATTTTCCGTCCCATGATGTAATAAGTGGCGAGCCTATCGCTATATCCTGGATGTCCTAATCTTAGACCATTATATTTTTATTAAGTACTAGCTTCCGCCCGCAGCTTCGCCCGCGTGGATTTCGGGTTTCAAAAATGGAGAAGGTGCTCAATTTGTCGGGATGTTTTTTTAATTTATGGTGATATGCAGGTGGTCCGATTGTCTGGTCAGGGTCTGATGATGGGATCCTGGTGAAATCGAAGGAACTTTTAACCATTAAGGTTGCACACGAAATGACGGAAGCTTAAAAATGGAGTAACTTCTCCCGTTTTCCCAACATTTTCCATCACTGCTATGCTCCTATTAATTGTAGCGTGATGAAAAGTATACTATAACCAGCTCAGGAGTATGAAAAATAATTGTACCAAGTTAAGTTAAAATCCGTCGAGTAGTTTTTGTTTCTATAACGGTTATACAGACAGACAGACAAAAATTTTACTAATTGCATTTTTGGCATCAGTATCGATCCCTAATCACCCCCAGTTATTTTGGAAATATATTTCATGTACAGAATTGACCTCTCTACAGATTTATTATAAGTATAGATATGCAAAAGTAGCTCAAAAATTGTCCATAACGAAAACATGCATTTTAAAGTAAAACAAAAGAAATAATATCGTGAAGCCAACCAAATAATAACTAATGATATATTAAATTTTGTGACTGTTCAATTTAGTCGGGTCCGCGATATCACTTTTGTTGAGTTTCAGAACGCGACATTACATTATTATATTCTGTGCTCCAACGCATACTGCTTTGATGTTAGGAACACACCTACATTGCTTAGACAACAGTGAACTTTATACAATAGCAATAAAGCTCAAATTGACTCTACGTATTAGTTAGAAAACGTTTGTATGGGAAATAGAAAAATGCTGTTTTGAGGATTTTCCCGGCAATTATTCGAATTTTTCTCACCTTTTAAACCTTCCCTAGACCTCCACGAATAATTCAAGACCAAGATAAGATAAATCTGTTCAGCCGTTCTCGAGTTTTAGCGAGACTAACGAACAGCAATTAGTTTTTATATATATAGATATGTAACATATGTTTTTTTTTTGTAAGAAAGCTTAAAAAAAGAACAAGTAATAAAATGTTTAACTATATAAATGACGTAAGTTGCTAACAAAAAGCTTTCGCGTATGAATTTAGCAACTCCATATTACCTAAACGTGAGAGTGTCCCAAACAAAAATAAAAATAAAAGAAAACAAGCAACAACACAAAAGAACAGAACTGGACAAGGTAATCGACATTGACGTATACTCTATAGACACGAACGTCCACATAAACTATTTATTCAAAATCTGAACCTAAATGGCAAACCAAGAACTGAAATATGTAACATGTTGATGCGTTTATATTTAAAAATACAAGTACATAGTGCATATTCGTATGCAATATGAATCACAAATACTTTGCCCCTTCCTTTTAAAATATAGCATTCGACAGCAGTACGCACATTTTGAAATAGTTTGGACGGTATTTCCAAAGTATAATCACTTCTAAAAAAATATGATATCAATATAAGTACTAATTATTAATTAGTGTATGCATTGCCTTTTCGACTCCGATAGCCGTGCGGCATGGTAGGATATTTTTGGGAGATTTCCGCTTAGTTTATTTTTATCCTGCGAGTTATCCCGTTACTGCAATGTAGCATGCTTAGGGTCTGTTTCATTAATTTCTGGTATATTTGATTTACCAGATTTCATATTAAACAGCTTAATATCCCTCATTTTATTACCATTTATTTGGGAGCATATATTAGATTATTTGCAAGTTTGATCCTTAAATATCTGAGATTGAAACACTTGTAGTTTCTGATACCCATGGAGCCAGGATACAAGACTGGAATTACGATGTGATGGAGATCTATAGGTAGAAAGACTATACGTATGAACATTCAGTCATATTTTGGTTTATTTGTGCAAACGAAAATATGTAATACAATATTTTTTTTCCAGAATTATTTATTGTGAAAACAAAAGTTTGGCAATATGAAGTTTTGAATTCGTTAAGTTATTTATGTGAGTGATTGTACGTAATAAGTTGTTGAATTTCTTCAAAATAACGTTGAACTCGATGCAAAGGTGAAACGTCAGCGACGTGAAACTTTTACATTCATACACAAGGTTGTAGTTATTACAATATTACGTTTACATCAGTTATGTGCGCTCATTGCTCTCTTTTTATTGTGTGTTGTACCAAAAACGGATTACTACGATTCCTTAAAAAGACCCAAACCTACAGGTACAATTCCCAAGCTTTTGAAGTATCAAGTTATTGACTAAGTATAATCATTACAGTAATTGAGCAACAAGTAAATGCAAAAATAAAACATTACACATTACAGAGCATATTGTAAGTACACATAAGTTTATACATAATTGAGAGCTGAATAAATATCGAAAACTTTAGTAATTATAATTCAAATCATGAATTACGCATTATAAATTTGTTTTTGAAGTAGTTCAATTGGGGGACCTGATTATTCAGACCTTGTTCCAAATAAACTGGATCAAAACAAAGTCATTATGTTAAATTATTATTTACACCACTAAGATACATTTTCAATTATTACAAATATACCGATTGATAGCTCTCAAGGAGATAAAAAATAATTTCCATAATTCGCAATTGATATAAATATCTACCAATCGTCTCACAACTGAATAAACTCCAGATAACGTGGCTCGTTTTGCATCAGATAGCATTTATGATTATATTGGATAATGTACTAGACATAAATATATAAGCGACAGTTATAATCGACTTTATTCCAATACAATAAGAAAATCGCAAGGACCAAATAGTACATTCTCGTATAAATATTTGCGGATCGTAAGATAGTTCTGCGTGGGCCGTTTTTCGTGCCTTTTTTTGATAAAATTATAGAATATTTTATTGGATGACAACTGATACAAATAACTTTCCGAAAGAGAGAGGGAAAGAGGTCTCTACTGTGTAGGTGACCTCTGGATACCCTCTTAAGAGGATAATAATATTTCCGTGAGGAACAAAAATAGCAGTTTTATTAAGCCAAGACTAACTTCTTAGGTTTGCGAGGTTCTATTTTCAAATTCTAAACTAAATAGCCAGCAACAATTGACGTTTACGTAGTACATATATTATATCGATGCCAGCAACACAACATCAACGAGCAGCAAATACTTTGAAACACTTCAACTAAGGCGCATAAACAAATACAATTAGTCACATATCACCCCGCAAATTATGTGACCCGTGTTACGAATAGCAGCTTATCAAATATTTTAAGCCGTAAATCAACGCACCCCGCCTCAGTCACACGCACTGTCCTTGATTTGGCATATTAACCTTAAAATAATTAAAACGGAGGCGGTTCAAGGCCGGCATGTTACAATGCGGTAGGAACGTTCAGTAAATACTCTAATAGTACTTAGACGAATGGCAAAATGGGTCACGAGGAGTATTGACAAATCATAATGATTTCTTATGTTTACGCGAATGGTAGACATTGAAATTAAACTAATTTTCCGGATTCCATCGCGGTTTTTTTTTTTTTTTTTTTTAAAGTTGTATAATTGTAAAATGTAGGTAGATATTGTAACTTTGACTTTGCGGATGAACAACACCTCAGTCCCCCCCGTGACCATGAAGGCTGCAAAGTCTTCGAAACGTCGGGAGAAAAATAAAAAACAAAAAAACCGCGATAGAATCAGGAAAATTCAATTTCAATTGACAAATCATGTTAAACATAAGTAAAGTTTCGAAGTACGCAATGGAAAATTAAACGATTTATGTTAATGGAAGAAATTTGTATTAAATGTAGAAAATCGTAAAAACATGTAGGAGTCAGTAATTTCTGTGCGTAATATTTGGGGACCAGACAGTTACGTTTTAAAAACTAAATGACAGCAACTAACCACAGTTCCTCGATTCTGTACCGGACAGATCCATAACCATAGATGTTTACGTCATAAACAGCTCCTATAATCTCAAGCTAAAATCCCTGATGACATAATTGCAGATCTTGAGATTATGTCCTCAAGTGATGTATTCTTTAATTTTATACGAAAATTAAAGAACATCACCAATTAACCCTTTTAAAGTGTTCAAAAACAAACGCCAATTAATTTAATGGTTGAATACCGTGGCGTTGTAGGTGTATTTATTTTAGTAGCAATATAGCCCATATGACAGGATACAATCAGTAAATATAAAATGTAACGAAATTAGTCATAGCACTCAACACGTTAGTGCGATTGACAGTAATTAGTCATCAGCAACTGGCATCAAATCGAAGTTACACTGGCAACCATTTACTGATTGGTTTTAATTTTTTAATGTGCATTGGATTATTTATTCATTTGATTGCGCGATGGGCTTTAAATTGAAAGATAGTAATCGTAAATTGTATGCACGATCGTATTACATTTCTGGGAATTCGTTTTTGCTTTCGAATTAAATACTAAGTAGACTTGTCACTTACTTGAAGGAAAGTGCAAGGTCTATCTTAAACAGACCCTACTAAAAACCTTAAACTGCAAAATACTGGTTCCTCTGAGCTTTTCACCCAAGACATAACACCTCGTAGTGCAAATTAGTAGTTTCCAGTTTCACTAACATCCCAAGGAAGCAAAGTTCTTGCAGCCTGGCGCTTAGTGTAAGATAAACGTAGTGGGTTTTTCGTATACAACAGACCACCAAGTGTTTCTACAAATGTTTGATAATTCTGTCACATTAAACTGAATTATGCTTTCAGAACTGATTCCCGTCGACTTGTACTATTCATTTACTTACAAACATCTTATTGTTTTAAAGACGTACTGCAATAAATCATTCGAATTAACTACGACGATTTATCATTTAATACAAGCAATTTAGTATGTGGTATTTTTTATTGAGGTTAAATCAAGTGGGTATGGTGTCACCTCTACTCGTCTTGCAAGAGAGGACAAGCACACACGTGTGTCGTGAACAGAGCGGGATATTAATGTACCAAAAAATTTGAAGTCATTTCAACACTTAAAATAAATAGAACTGTATTACTGCGAAACTGTCTTAGAGAGTGAAGATGTTTTATGGAATACGATACATTAATTAGCAACTGTTAACTCTATCAATGAAACTCTCTATCACTTCAGTTCTTGACGAATGGAGGCCAGTAATGTGACCGTGTTATGTTCAAGACGCTACAATAGATAAGGATTTACATAGAAATAAAATTTCATTTATATGGTTAACAACAAAAATCAAACTGAAAATCCTTAGGATGGTATAAAGCTATAAGGAAATTCTAAATGACGTTCAATGTCTCACATCGACCTCGGGAGCCTTAAATAATACTCAAGTAATACATTATGTCATTGATAAGAACATTGTTTTGTGAGATATATTCGCGATCGTGAACTTCTGGACAGGAAATTAAATAGGTTTATCAATTTAGATAAACTCAAAGAGCTAATTAATATTTATAACAAGGATTAAGCTAGCGTTACATTTATGATATATCGGCTGTAATTAAGTTATTAATAGGTAACGCGATGCATTGTTAAAATTTTATTATCAAGTGTATTTGTTATTTATGAAAATAATAATGCATTCACAACTCCTAACAATTTTAAATTCCCAACACAAAATCTACCTAGTTTTCTTTGTTTAAAATACAAATTTTTAGTTAAGTATCGCCTAACCTAAATAAAACATTTATGGTGGTCGGAATATATTTTCAAATTATCAATAGAGCATAATTTAGCTCCTGTCACATTTTATTATGGCCTAGCTTAATAAAGATGTTACGTAGAGATAGGCTACCGCGCGACGGGCGTGTCAATAATAGTTGTTTTCAATTTGATGGTTTTTTAACGAGTATTTCGCGGTCGCCGCCGTGATTCCGATCAAACAATACAAACCTTTCAATAGATAGCGGCCCATTCATCAGCGCCAATGATTGCTATTTGTTTTATCTGAAAACGTTGGCACTGTATTTACATTGATGGTAATTGCCAGATATGTAGTTTTTGTTTCTAAGCCCTAAATTGTTATCTGTGGTTGAAAAGTGTTTCCAGGCAAAATACGTTATTTTATTTTAAATTATTCTGTACTATCGCGTGATATTATTACCTTATGTAAGAAATACAAAATCGCACTAATTGGATATTTTTCCTTAAATTGTTACTATGCAATCTACATGATTGAACATAGCTGCTGTAATGCATATTTAATTGTTTTATTTATCATGATTTCTGCTTAGCAATAGTGATGAAGTCATCTTGTATAACGTACTTGATTAATAAATAAATATACTTAATAATAATTTAACAACAGGCAACACAAGATTGATAGGAAGTTAGCAAATATTAGCAATAGTATTTGAAGAATATTCCAACCGGCTGGTACCAAAATCGATATTTACTGATGATATTAAAATGTATCCGAATGTAGAAATCACATTTGCAACCAAATACATTTATTCGTAGCAATACGAAGGTTCAAATCACAAAACTGATGACATTAGTTAACGAACATGATGTAATAAACAATAGATAACTAGTCAGAATTGTCGAAATTGTGCACTAAATTACTTAGGTCGGTATATAATTGATTGAATTAGCTCATCAATCTGCTGTGTATAATCAAATTACCTTTCTGTCCACCCACTCACACGTATATTATTGGACAACGCGCACTCTCAAGGCTCGGTCCGCCACGTGAGGTACAATGTCATCATAGCCGAGCCTTTTATAAAACTATAAAGATATTTTATTTAAGTTTCTAAGTGTAGGTTTATAATTGCTAAGGCTTAATAAAATACAATTAATAAAGAAGTTTCGTAATACATGTTTTCCTTATAATAAACTAATAGGTATGTGCACGCGCAGATTCGGATACGATGCGAAAATTTAATGTTGAATATTTTATAATGTAATTTATTTTAAACATTAACCCCCTTATTCATAAACGTTTTTTATCGAACGACCGAGTAAGGCTGTGATAACAAGTCTGTTTCTCAGTGCTGACGGCATGGCAGTCTTCGCAGCCGTTGTGATTGGCTAATATTGAAATACAACAATAATAACCAATCACAACGGCCCTATGTCTATTTCTCAGATCCGTTGGGCACTGAGAAACAGGCTTGTTATCACAGCTTTACTCCGTCCTTAGATAAAAAACGTTTATGAATAAGGGGGTTATTCTATTACCACTGAGCTTCTTTTCATTACACTCCATTAACAATTAAACTAAGTCATCAACCTTTTAAACCGCAGGCCGTTACCATTAATTCTTTTTGTTTCCTTGAATTATGGATTCCTACATTTCAGCAAAGGCATTTCTTAGGTGTAAAGGGCGTATTGCAATAGATATCCTAATCCTTAAAATTATATTTATACTAAATACCTAAACTACAGCTAGGCTTAAGACTTCAAATAAACCCATGTATACAATACCGCAAATATGGCACTAGACGACTAGAACAATGCTTGGGTCATCAGACACATCGAATATCATGGTGGTCGATTTGCGGTCGAACAAAATACTACTAATTATGCTGTGTGGTACAGTACCGTTACCCATTCGCTTTCTTTTCTGCGGCGGTTGCGAGGCCCGGAGAAACTCGGCCCGAGATAGTATGCGGAATGACTTCGCAGAAGAACGCGGCTGATGCTGAATGTATTACTGAGCCGGATGTGACGACTGGATAATGTCGCCGTTTTACACTAACCATACGATGTGATGGACTGTATGATGGAATTTATTTTTGATGCGGGAGTATTGATTATCAATTAACTTGGGCAAATAGTTTGGGAATTAACTCAGTTTTGTACAAATTAATTTTTAATTTTGATATAATAGTGTGAAATTCTTGAACCAACATACTCAAAAATACATTGCAAAGCTGAACTAACTCCTAGATGTAAAATTATAAAACCAAACACACGTGCTTATTTATAAATTGATGTAAACACAGATTTGTTTATATACAAATCTCGTATGGAACAAAATGTAAAAATAAGAGATGACGATGGCAATTTGAATCAACGATGCTCCCACCTAACAGTCGATTAACCGAGATTAAAGAGTGTAAAAAAAAAAGGTCGTGCATCCAGGGTCCCGTACGCGGATATTGCCGTTGCAAATTGGCAATAGATGCGAGTGTTATGACGGATGTAGCGTTGTCGTGCCGGTGATGGATACACGGTGGCGCGCCCGCAACGAGGCCGCGTGCAACTACGCAACCAGCGCTTCCTAACTCTTAGATAATCTATTTTTCCGACAGCTCTCACTTCATATTACGGTAACGGTCCCGTACATGCGTGACACGTTATGTAACTGTAATACGCATATTTACATCTTACCGTCTACGATTGGAAGGGTTTGCTTTACATTTGTTACCATTTTTATTTCACCTTTTGTCGGTTATCAACGAGGAAAAAGAAAAAATATTATCGTGGGAAAACCAGCATTCCGAAATTAGCATGTTTTGTGTAAAACATTTTTTTTTTAATATGAATGTGTAAGCCTAAAATTTGCAATTACCAAATATCTACACTAAGTTACTTGGACGTGACTTCAATTACGATTCATAATAACACTCTTTGTGCTTTCTTTCGTCCAGTCATGTGAAACATCGATTAAATCATTGTGAAATCAATTTAAGTATAATAAATTACGACCTATTGTGTACTTATTCTTCGGGGGTTAAATAAAAAAAAATAAGGAAACATTTTTTTTTATGCAACTGAAACAATGATGCTAATGAAGTCGAAAGTTAAACGCAGCACGATGACAGCGGCAATGGAGTGAGAATCATTGTTTATATCAAACACAAGAGGAAAGAATAATGCTATTGTGTTGCAGGCGGTTTTTTTTACTCTATTGCACTTGAACTGTAAATGACACATAATTGCCTGGTTCATGAAACTCTTGTTAAACATAATACATGTAATTATAGGCATGTCAAAGTGATATGAATTGATTACAAAACTTTTTAAAATTTATATCCTATTTCAAATCATTCTAGAATAGTGAACATAACCGAATCACATCACGAGTTAAATATTCCCTAAGGAATGTAAAAAATCCTATTGTAGCTTAAAATATATTTAGAGAGTTGCGTAAACCAAACAAATTAAAAGTCCCGGACATTGATGTTAAGAAACTAAACAATTTAGAATATAGGCTAACTCATCCATTAAATAAATCGTTTTACCAATGATCCAACCTAATTCGTGAAGTCGCTATAAATACCATGCTACTTTTTCAAAAAAGAATATTATCTTTGTCAAAAAATACGAAATAAGCAGTCATAAAAAAATTAAAATCGAAATTGAAAACGTCATACACATGTAATGAATATTATGGAAATCGATAACAATTTTAAATATTTAAAGCATTCGAATGAAGCAGGAAGTAGTTGATTCGAGGTCTGTGGTGGCCTCGTGCAGCCGTCACCCGGGGGCAAAAACGATATACCCTCGCGAGACGTATTGTGTTCTATCTAAAAACCGGATGTAAGGCGACCTTCAGCAACCCCAGAGAGTTGGAACTAGTTCCGACTGTTACAATAGCACCGTTTGCGAAACAAAAGAACTTTAGACCAGTTCTGGACATGATCTTGAACGTCAAACGTAATAAAAAACCGAAAATGAATATAAAACACGAAGCGATGATCGATGTTGAAATTCCTTACTGACACAAATCTATTATTGTCTGGTGAAAATAAGTGTTCGTTCACTTTACTTTATTACCGATGACTGTCTGCGTCGAGCAAATTCTTCTAATGGTAAAGAAACTGTGATAATAAATCCTAGCACAATGAAACAAATCTAAAATTACTAGAAAGCTAATGTCATTAACATAGATAGCTAGATTGAAACACAAATCTCTAAATAATGTTAAAATTAGTAAAATAAATTTTATTTATATATTTAACTTTTAAATACATACATTAAATGGCGAAAAACACTCAATTATGGTAATTATAAATTTAGTACGTCACTTATATCATCTTAGCTCAATTAAATGCATATAAAATATTGTTTTAGTGACATTCTAAATAGACTTATAATTGTGTGAATTGACACAAAATACAATGCTTTAAATTTATTTCCCACGTGACCGTGTTGCATTAAATGTTCTAGTAAAATTTGCAGAGGTATTTGAAAGCATCGCAACAAATGGCATTCTCTTTTGCGACTGGAGTCAATACTCCCAACAGGCTTGTGCCATGGAGACTTATTAAATTTTATAGTCTTTATGGAATAAGTGCCGTCTATGTCTAGACGAATTGGTTGCCCCACCCATCGCCCGAGGTTCTTGTACCCATGCGACGTTTCATACAAAAAGTGCAACAAACTACGAATATTTTAGCATTTCAACCGAATTTGGAACTACGCCAATATTGTTTTCTGCACGTCATATATTTATGCATTTCAGTTTATTTTTTTAATCCGAATGAATATTAAATCGAAGGTCGTTGCAATGAAATCAATTATTGCCACTAAACAAGAACGCTTTCGCAGACGAGCTACACAAATTATTTTATTGTCTCATAACGTTATGACGCGAATGGAAGGCCTTCGTTGTCGATTCAGCTTGTTAATAACGAATCTACATCATTTGCGAAACAGTTTTGACTATTTAATTTTAAATTAATATTATTGTCTACTGTTAAATTTCTTGCCTAAGCGATGACATAACGGCTTTTAACTTTATTAAGGAAAAATCTCTTCTAATCGGTGTCTACATTCCTGTATGTATCGTAAACAAGTTTTGTGACCTAAACAATATGAAATATTGCACCTCGTAAATGTTTAATAAAACGGTCATAATAGACGCTATTAACTGTTTCAACGATCAAAAGCCATTCAGCGAATGTTTATTGAAAACTGTTTATAAAGAGTTCAGTGAAAGGGGAACATTGTATTGTAAATGTAATCTTGTTACAAGACAGAGGTGTTATTTCAAGATCAAGGTTGTTATAGAGCCGTGGTCACTTCTAGAGTGGCACGGCATAATTTGTTGTTAATGATAGTTTCCTACTTAATAATGACTCCGCAGTCGGCCCAGAAGTGTTAAATAGAATATGCTGAGGGCTTCATAATCACAGTCAAAGAGTAGCGCAGATAAAGCGGAAAATTAAAGTGCATATTGCTGCTAATATGAATAAAAGTTGCGTATTTTAAAAAAATAACTTGTAAGAAACGAAGGCGCTACCAAACGTCTACATTCACTAAAAATACTTTTACCTAAAATTTACAAGTTTTCAAATAGCGGAACCTCGTCGACCTTCCGTCACCTCTGGGTGAAACCACTGCATTAATTCGGACTGAAATATAATATGACACCTTTTGTAAAATCATTGGAAAAAGTTATCTAGTCATAAAAAAATTATAAAGTCTTATAATCAACAATAATCGAGCAGTTCTCTGCCTGATATGTGTCGAGCCTAACATGCCAACAACTTACGACATTGACCATGTGTCGTGATCGCCATTTGCTTTACTGTTAGCGGCATGAATAGTGACATCGTGAATGGACGCCACGTATCCGAACTGCCAACTCGTTTGATCTATTTAGGGTAGTGCAATCGTGATTTTAACGAATCTACGCTAACTTTGAAATTTGCTATCATGAGAAATTTGCTACCAATAAAAACGTGAGGAAGTATGTTACAGTGACTGAGTAGTATTTCGAAATAAAATAGATCATTGTATTAAATAAGGAGAATGGAGGAAACATTGTATCGTTAGTTATAAGTCAGGTGAATGAGGAGGACAATCGTGTAATTAATTCATGTAGCACGCAGTTGTTATATGTAACTATCGTAATTATTAAGAAAGACGGGATACAACATAGTTGTGTTGCATGATGCTAATTTAAATTGTAGGTTTAGATGTGCAGTGGAAATGTGTAGGATACGATCTTAATTTTTTAATGTTCTAGTTTCGTAGTAAAGATTTTGCAACTTGTTTCTGTTTTCAATTCAGTTCTCAAACGTATTTTTTAAACAACGTAAAGCTGTTACATTGGTGCTATCAGGAAGGGAGAACAAAAATAAAATTGAAAGCACCGTTCTAACAGCACCAGTAGCAACGAATGAAACGTTGTGAAATTGCAATTTCTTTCCATCCATAATCCCGTTTGATGAATTAAAGAGGCTGGAGCACAATTGATCGCCGATGAATTACTGGCTTTTTATAGATCGAAACCAGTTAAAGTGATTGTTTTCTTTTAATGAACCGATTCTATTTTCGATGTAGTTCTCTAGAGTCGACCAAAGTAGACCACGGTCAGTTACGTCACACCGCAAGTTACGGATGGATGATATTTTCTTAACGTTCAATACAGAACTATAATAAACATTTGCTATTTGGCAAACGAGAGTCTCACAGAACAATAATAACATCTGTAGAATTTTCTCTGCCCACGAAAATGTTTAAAATAATTGCAATGAGTAAGGACACTCTCGGATTGTTGTAAGCAGTAATAATACGTGTTCTTGTTGTGTTTGTTAGAAGGTTAGAGTTTGCACGCCCATTTGTGTTCCAACCTTCTGTGTACTATAATTTATCAATGCCTTCGTAAGAATGGTGTCTATGTTTTACGATATTTTATATGAATACGTAACTAATGTAATATCTATGTAAAACATATATATTACCACTGTTTCGTCATGTAATGGTCTATGTATACGTTATCTCTTATAATATAATTTTTCGGCTACTTCCAATAATTTCAAATTCATCGTTCAGGCATTTCCGCTTATCGCATTAATTTTTATCTTTACATCGCGTAAGTCCGCAATTTATTTTTGAGAATCAAATTTTACTTTTTCATGCTAACTTTTATCACCATTTAATAGATTGATTAATGCATATTATGTTACAATATCAAGGATATTTATCGCGAATAGGAACATAATTATTTAAACCACCATCATTCCATATTATTATGATAATTAAAAAAAAATGCACATTGCGCAGTAAACAAAGGGGTCACGGTCAACATCGTCTTTAGGACAAGAATTCAATCAATAAAACTTAATCTTAAACAATACCTAATATTGTATTATTCCAATTAAAAGTCTACATCCAAACTAAATGAAACATGGAGGATGCTACGGCATACAAATATAATTCACTCATATAAATAAAGACCATTCCAAGCAAATCCGTATTCAATTTAAATAAGGCGAGAAAAACAATTTATTTAGAGTATCATCAGCCGCAATCAGTGAGGAACAGGCAGCTAATGCGCGTTAGCACGTTCACGAAGCCAAACTAATGAAACTACTAATTGCGTGCTTCACATTGGCCTTGATGGCTCGACCTTACGGCGCCGCCCCGCTGACTATTCACATTTGCCAAAATTGTTATACATTTACACACCATTCACCTACACTTGATACGTTTTTTGACCTGCTTCCATGATTTGACTAATATCGTATTTTTAAATAGTATTGTTGCTCTAGTGCCATCGGAATTAAGTTGTTAAACAAAATGGGTCTTGGGAGTGAACGGTCAGTTTTTGGGGGGAAAATTTCGTTCCCCATTAAGAAATAATGTTGGCGTAACTTCGCCTCGAGCATTTTATCTAAGCCTATGTATTATCTATTATTAATGTTACTTGATTATTTTTTAATCTGACTTAACCTACGTCAAAACCGGACCGTCCGTAAATTAGTGAGTCGCCAAATATTTATATTTTTTTACAAATCTACATTGACTCGTGATTATGATTTAACAGCCGTGAAGGCTTGCTAGCTCGTGCCGTGTTGTGATAATGTGTATTTTCATAAACTATGAACTAGAACATAATTTAAAATATTATGTTGACGTCGACGGTAACTTAATAGAAGTCGGCATGACAAATGCAATTTCACCAACTCATTCAATCAAATTCTCGTTTTAAGATTTATAAGTAAATAAATTTGGTTTACCCTGATTATATTTATACTGACAAGATACAGTGACCCTACTGTGTCATACGGTTTATGGACTGAGGTCGAGATAGAGTATTGACTGACGAGAGATGTTTATCTCC